>NW_015167059.1:374522-395591 GCF_001447785.1 Gekko japonicus
CTTTGACCACCTACCAGCTAATTGTTTTGTGTTTGGAAACTTCGTCTGCAGTCCCACTCTGCAGGGCTGACTTTTCTTGTTAATTCCCTGAGAAACCAGGAGACTTGTCCTTTCACTCCTGGGCTGTTGGGATAGAATGAAAGGACTTGGTGGCACCTACCAAGACCAGGGTGAAAGTTAATCTCTCTGTGGTATTTTTAAACTTTGATTTGCTGCAACCTCTTTGTACCAAAAGTCCTTACCTGGAGTTGAGACAGGGACTTTTGACAGGTAGGCACCAGGATTGCACACATGTTTGAGTTGTTCCAACCCTGAAGGATGTTGGGTGGGACTTGGAAGTTCATTCACATACTGAAGAGTTTTTGGAAGCTGCAGCTAATGCAGAATGCTGCAGCTAGACTGCTGGCTAAGGCCAGCTACTAACAGCTTGTGACCCCAATGCTACAGCAATTATACTGGCTACCGATCTTCTCCCAAGCTCAATTCAAGGTGTTCGTTTTGTCTTTAAAGGCCCTATATGACTTGGGATGAGGTATCTGAAGGGTCATCTACTCCAGTACATTCCAGCACAGGAATTAAGGTCGCAGAGAGGCCCTCCTGACTGTCCTGCCAATCAAAGACGCTCATCTGGTGGGCACAGAAGAGATGGCCTTTTTGGTGGCAGCCCCACAACTATGGGTCAACTTCCCCAGGGCCCCCTCACTTTTGATCTTTAGGAGGAAGTTGAAGACAGTTTTATTTAAGACTGCAGTTGACTAATTTAGTTTTTCTATTTATTGGCAGTCCTAATTGGCATCTTAAGTTGTGGTCTTTTAAGTGTGTGTATGTTTTTAATAATCATTGTTTTATTTACATTGTAAGTCACCTTGAGTCCACAAAGTAGAAAGGCAGCTAATAAATGTTTTAAATAAATAAGTGTGGTTGACTTTCTTCTTGGTTATAGTTTCTGTTCACTGTACGTTGTGTTCTCTAAATCTTTCTGAAACAATCTACTTTTTTATGTGAGCTGGCTTCCTCCTAGCCCAATTCTTCAGCACTTCAAATATTATTTGATTTGTGTCTTGCCTCCATTTCTTGCTTCCTCTTGACTCTTCTGGTTCTTTGGAGCCCAAATTTAAAAAATTGAATCTCCTTTAGTCTTATTTGCTTTCTTGGTTAGTCTTTTTTATAAAGTGTTTTAGTGTGTGACTTGCTGTGACTGTGTGTTGTTGCCTCATGGTGTCCTTGTCTGATACAAAACACTACTGGCTTTCATGAGGTGGCTGCTGTTGAACAATAGTGGCTGCGGTCACACGGAGCATTAGCCATGCTACTGAGATGGATGATAGGTGGATTTTCCAGGTGCAATCACACCACAACATCTGGGAAGCGTAGAGCTCCCATGGTGAACCCGAGGCTTCCCGCCGAAGATGCGGAGTTAAAAACTAGTACCTCCGAGGTACTAGTTTCCGGAAACCGCGGGGCAAGGGCTGGCATTTGAACGCGTCTCTGGTGGTAGTCCATGGCATCCGGCGCCCACCCATGTCCCGTCGCAAACAGGTTTTTTCCCCCCAAGTCTCCACAGGATGCGCACAAACACCCAACGGCACATGCACACGAAGAGGAAAGCGAAAGTTCTGTTGCTCCGCAGAATCGCGCATGCCGTTGGTGAGATCGCACCGCGCCGCTTCTTTGCCGCGCTGCAGGATTGTCATGTGATCGCCACCTCGCCCCTACCCACGGGACCTCGATGGGACGTGTGATTCGGCAGCTGCACATTATTTTGCTCTGGGCCAAACTGCCACCCTTCCCCCCTGCATTTTACGGCCCGTGTGACCGGGACCAGTGAGCAGCTGGGCCTTTGTGAGTCATGGACGTCACATGGTAGCAAGTTGCCTGTGGTTGGTGCTGGCCATGGCCCCAATAAATCTTCCTTCAAAGGTCAAAATGGCCCTGGAAAGTGCCCTGCCTCCGCCCTTCATTTTACTAACAAAAACCAAGGCTTGAAGGCTGGTAATACTGTTGTGGTTGCAGAATAACTTCAGAATGGCCACTGAGTGGGCATTCCTTTCTTAAAACTACAGGCACAGCTATTACTTTGGGAGTTTTAAATCACCCCATTATTTTGTTCATTTGTTTTAGATTCCAGATTTTTTGTGCAAATCTGGGGCTTTGCTCAGGTTTATAGAAAGATTTCACTTGCCTATTTATGGCTCCTATCTCTGGATTTAATTATCCATAGAAGAAACCATGTTGAGAGATATATTGATGGTTCTTTAGTATTTGCAAACTGGTTATAGGAATTTTGCATTAGGCAGATGTGGGCATTTATTGCATTTTATTACAAAACAGGTTCTCAAACTATTATGGTTAGCTTTTTGAGCTTATGGACAACAAAAATACAAACATTTAAAAATGATAGTATTTTCAGTACAATCTCTACACAGAGTTTCTTCAGTCTAAGCCCACTGATTTCAATGGTCTTAGAGTATGGTAATTCTGCACAGGATTGCATTGATAGTGCTCCAGAATTTTATGTAGTCCTGAATTTTTAAATACTTACAAGTATATTTCTGTTAAAAGCAACCATAGTCTAGCCTAATCTAAATAATAAATAAATAAGCTAATCTTTATGAGCCATCCTTAATTTTTGACATGCCTCTGGAGAATCTAATTCAGCCTCATAATTATGTGTTATCACCTCTTCACCTGTTTCAGGAGCATAGGTTACTAACCTTTGAACTGAATGCAAAAAGGTTCCCATAGGGCCTATCAAAGCCACTCTGTTTAGAGCATTCACACATTGATTAAAATATGGCAATCAATACTGCACAATATTCATATCTAATATGGTCCCCACAATAGCACCATCTTTTTTCATTGTTAAAAGCTGAATTTACCTCTATTTTCCTGCTCAGATTCTTTTCCCAAATATAAAATATTTGCATTCTCTTGGTGAGTTTAACATTTGAGAGGCTGTCCTCCTAAGAACATTTTCCTGGGAATAAGACCTAATGAATAAAATGGGGCTTACATCTGAGTTGATCTACTTTCCTACAGATTCTTTGTGCTTGCAAAGAGGGAATTTATGTTTGTGTGTGTTGTGAACCTTTCAAAAAAGAAATATTGCAAACCACTCTGGGTATCTTGAAGCTTATGTCAAATAAACGCATTCAGCAATTATAGCCCATCAAAGAACATAGCTGTAAGCATAGCTTTATGATGAAGTGAATCAACAGTATATTTTCTATACGTCACCAAGAGAAATGAATTGTTGAAAGACAGTTTATGTACACATCCTTGTTCAGAAGATCATTGTCGAAACGGCATACCATTCCGGAGACCACCGTCTACATTCACTAGATATATTATTTATTTTTTGTTATTGTATATTATGATTTATTAATATAGTACCAAGCGCTAAATTGTCACAGTTCTTTTTTCTTTTTTCATTGGTCTTATTACTGTGCCCATTCTTGTAACTATTCTGCGTTCCCTGGAAATGACAGATAGGATAAGAGTGTTTCAGAATTCACATGACTTCCAGTAAACATTTTTAAAGCATTTATTCCTACAACTATAATTTTTGTACTCCATTTGATCGACCTAGTGAAGACAAGTTTGCATCCCTAACTGCATGGAGGAGCTGCAATATACATACACAAAGCAGTGTGGTAGAAGGATCACTGCTGACTTTGCTCTGACTAGTGAGTTGCTTTGGAACTATGCATGAATTTTGGGGTATTCCACAGTTGGCATTTTAGGAGATTATTTTTTGCCTCTTCACACTGTTTCCTGAGGGGTGGGAGAAATAGGCTTGGCAGTTTGACTGATTAGGCAATATCTATGGATGGCAATAATAGGGTAAGTGCTCAGTACAGGTCAAGCAAATTGGTGAGTTCCCTGACAGATCACACAATGCAGAGGTATTCCTGCAATAGTCCACTGTTTGCTGGGTGAATTGAGGAAGTAGTGCCCTGTGAGCAGCATCAACCAAATCTTTATCAGTTAGTGTGTTGTGTTGTGGGAGATGGGGGAGGTATGGCACCTCTCAGGACAGTGCCGGTACAGGTGAGGATAATCAAGGCCAGCAAAAATGGCTGGCTGCTAGAGCCATAGTAGAGTTGCACAAATATCAGTAGCCAGTGGGCTGCCTAGTACATCCAGGGTTGGATTTAGATGAAGAGAGGCCCTAGGCTGCTTCACTTGTTAGGTCCCTCCCAATCCCCCACACTCACGACTAGAAGAAAATGGAAGAGTGTTATAAAACAAATTGAGTGAAGCCAAGGATGATGACAGGTATTTAAAATTCTGCAGTTCACAATTTTTCCTCTAAAGGACATAAGATGTTATTGTTAAATACTATAGTGATTGAAAAAATTAACACTGAAAAACTATTGCAATAACCGAACTTTGGCTCCGGTCACACGGGCAGGAAACTGCAGGGGGGAAGCGTGGCTGTTTGCCCCGGGGCAAATTAACGTGTGGTTAAGTGATCAGACCTCCTGTGGAGGTTCTGTGGAGGTACCGTGGAGGTTCCGTGGGTAGGGAGAGGTGCCGATCACAGGACACGCCTGTGCGCAATGAAGAAGCGTGCGGTGTGGCAAACTGGTTTTCTTTTTTTTGTACACGACGAATGCGCATGCTCCGTTGGGTGCGTGTGCGCATCCACGGAGACTTTGGGGGAAAAAACCCTTTTTCACAAGGGGACATGGGTGGGCGCTGGATGCCACCGGAAACACGATCAGACGCCCGCCCTTGCCCCGCGGTTTTTGGAAACTAGTACCTCCGAGGTACTAGTTTTTTGCTGCGTGTTTTCGGCAGGAAGTCTTGGTTGTGCCACGGAAGCGCTACGCTTCCCAGATGTGCCGGTGAGATCATGCCCGGAAAATCCGCCTGTCTTCCCTCTCTCTTGCGTGGCTAACGTTCCGTGTGACCGCAGCCTTCGTAAACCTTTTGTGGAATAAGCATTAATTTTTAGGAAAATGGAGTTGTAATGTTATTCTTTAAAAAAAAAACTTGAGTTTACAAATTATATTGCCTGGGAAGTGTAAATAATATGATCATGATTACCTGACAGTGTGGCACTTTTAGAATCTACTTTATGTTGTCATTAAACAGTCAGTTTTAAAATACATATTAAGACATAAACTACAACCATCAAACAGCCTTCTTCATAGGAAAATCATCCAAAACTTCATCAAAATTTGATTGTCCAAGCTTGTCACTTTGAATGTACAGAATGTTCAGTACGGACAACCTCTCTTGAGACATCGTGGCCCTTAATTCATTTTTGAGTCTTTTGAGTCTTGAAAAACTCCTCTCTCCTGAGCAGTTAGTGACCATAAAGCTAAGGAATAGATTCAAGATTGCTTCCACATTAGGAAAGGCCATCTGAATTTTTTCCTTGTATATAATTTGATAATGGTCTGTATGAGACAGAGAGTGCTCTTCTGTAAGCCTATGGCTTTGTCTCACTTGCATGTAGATTTAAAGTTATGTCCGGAGACTTACTTGTTAAATATAATCCCAAATGAATATAAAGGGGAAAATGTGTTTATACTAACATATATGCTCACAGCGGCTAGAATTTTGATCGCTAAGAACTGGAAACAAGAAAAGATTCCTAAAAGAAAGGAACTAATAGAGAAACTTATAGAGGTCGCAGAAATGGACAAACTAACAGTTATTTTGCAAAGGAAAGATGATATGGTGTTTAAAGAACGATGGGCAGATTTCTATAAATGGGTAAAAGATAAACCTTTGGAATAGACTCGACAGGATGTATGTAATACAAATGTATAAGATGTATATCTTATTTTGTATCAAAAAACCTAAATAAACTGTAAAAAAAAAATCTTCTCTAATTTTCCTTTAAAAATCCAGAAGTGAACTGTACAAACTTGCACAAGCACTCAATAATAGGTTTGATTTCTGAAGGGCTTTGCTGACCTTATGAAAATGACCTAGCAAACGGGTCCAAAAATGCAGCATAAATACAAATTCCAGTTCTTCCATTTTCTGCAAAAGATTGTTAGCTTGAAGCCTAGTCTCCCCCTTTCCATTAACGTCAGAGTAAGAATGACTGAGGGCATCAGTGATAGCACTGTAACTTTCCAAAACAGCTTCTGTGGCTTCTGCATGTGTGTTCCACCTAGTGTCTCACAAATATTTAGGTACTCATGAATAATATTAAATACCAGAGGGCACTTGACTTAATTTGGACTGCAAGACCTATCAGCAATAACATTCTCACAGATTTCAAGGAGATAACGTATTTATTTATTTATTACTTCAATTTATATCCTGCCCTTCCCGCAAGCAGGCTCAGAGTGGCTTCTCCCATAGGGAAAGGTGATTTGATTGTTGTTGTCGTTCATTCGCACAGTCGAGTCCGACTCTCCACGACCCCATGGGCCAGAAAAGTAAAGAATGAACAGATTGCAAGTTTTTTTGTTGTTGTTCAGTCGCACAGTCGAGTCCGACTCTCCACGACCCCATGGACCAGATCACGCCAGGCCCTCCTGTCTTCCGCCGTCCTCTGAAGTTTGTTCAATTTCATGTTCGTTGCATCTATGACACTGTCTAACTATTTCATCCTTTGCGGTCCCCGTCTTCTTTGACCTTCAATCTTTCCCAGCATCAGGGTCTTCTCCAGGGAGTGCTCCCTTCTCATTTGGTGGCCAAAGTATTTGAGCTTCAGTTTCATTATCTGGCCTTCCAGAGAACAGTCAGGGTTGATTTCTTTTAGGATTGACTGATTTGATCTTCTTGCAGTCCAAGGGACTCTCAAGAGTCTTCTCCAGCACCATAGTTCAAAAGAATCTATTCTTCAGCGCTCGGCCTTCCTTATAGTCCAACTCTCGCAGCCATACATGACTACTGAAAGACTATTGAAAGAGGTAGTCAATCTTTAAAGGTACAATTGTGGTCTTAGGGTACTGTCTCAGTGATGATCTGGTTCTTATAGATCCACATGGGTCAATGCAGGGGTAATTCATGAGGACAACCAGATGGATTTCACCTAGAGAACTGGTGTTGAGTAGTGATGGGCATGAACTGGGAAAATGTGGTATGGTTCATGGTATGCCAGCTTCATGAACCATGAAACATCACAAATAAACCAGTTTCATTTGTGAGGTTTGTGACATGGTAGAACACCCCTCAGCATGATAGAGACACCAAACTCACAAGGGATATCCGGCTAACCCACCTCTACCTACATGCCAAGGTTGGTGAGGATTGAATTTATGGGGTTCGAGTTATGGCTCCCCCAAAGAAGGTGTCCCCAGGAAAGCATTTTCTGGGGAAATGACAAGCACAGGTTCATGAGGGTCAGGATTGTATAGAATGGATCCTGTGCAAATTAAAGATGCCAAACATGCAAGAGATCTCCAGATGACTCTCCTCTACTTGCCCTCCAAGTTTGATGAGGATTGGATTTATGGGGTCCAAGTTACAGCCCCCCAAAGAAGGTGCTCCTATGGAGGGAAAAACAGCAAAAAAGCAAGGACAACAGAAGCCATGCAGAACAGAATCGAAGTCCCAGAGAATCTCTGCAGTAGAAACTGAAGGTTGGAGGCATTTTTGCAAGCCCAGCAGAACCAGTGCAATGTGCCCAGCAGAACTAGTGCCACTGTGGCACTGTGAACCCAACAGGACTAAGGTCAAGTCAGGGAAGTGTTTTTTGGGGGGACATGTCAGACACAGGTTCAAAAGTATATAGAATGGACCCCCTGCAAGTTACACACACCAAATGCACAGGGAACCTCACCCTGCCACCTGCTCTTTTACAATCTCTTCAAGTTGGGGGTGGATTACATTTCTGGCGTCCCAGTTACAGACTCCCCCAAAAAGTCTCTCCAATGCTCTTTCCAGAAAAGACAGCTGCAGTTACAGGAGTCTATGGAACAGCTCAGAAATAAGACAGCAAACTCACAGGGAAAGTTCACCTGGGCAGACCCCCCCATCAGACAGTGGAACCAAGGCAAGCATCCCCCCTATGCTTGCAACCCCCAAAGCCTCATCAGAAAGCCACTTTGCTTTCTTGCATTTCTTTTTCTTTGGGATGGTGGTGATTGCTGCCTCCTGTACAATGTCATGAACCTCCGTCCATAGTTCTTCAGGCACTCTATCAAATCTAGACTGTTGAATCTATTCTTCACCTCTACTGTATATTCATCAGGGATGCGATCTAGGTCAAACCTGACATACACTGACACAAAGGTCAGTTGGCTCCCTGAGTGCTTTCAGCCCCCCCCCATGATTGCACTGCTAGTGTACTCCACAATGCTAAGCGTACTCCACCAGAAACTAGCTTACCTGCTTGAGCAGTAAAACCTCCCTCACAGGTCTGAAACTTTTGCTTATGTTGAATAAGATGCAGGAATCTATTTTGATTAAGCAGTAGAAGTGGTACAGGGAATGATCAGGTTGGGTGCGGAAGAGAGCAAGAATAAGACTGCTGTACTTGTTATCATATGGAAGAGAAAATGCTGAGGGTAGATGTAAAATGGCTAAAGGACAAAGAAAAAAAACAGGAGATGAAGAAACAAAACTTTGCCTGAGTGGAAGAAGAAATAGTGAAACTAGAAGGGAAATCTGAATACGGAATGTCAGCTCCATGGCTAAGTGAAGAGTGATGCTGAAGAAAGGACGCCAGGGTTCAAAGTTACAAGATATATCTGTCTGAAAGCATTCAAGGAGAAGGTGGTGATGGTCAGGACTTTGACTTCACTCTGCCTGATTGTGAGTGTATAAGAGGGTGTATGTGAATTTATGGAAAGGGTAGGGGAATTGCTTGAATACTGGGAAATTAAAGAGGAGCAGTTAAACTTCTTGGGGTTCCACCAAGTCTTCTTCCAACAGAAAAAGCCTTCCTTCAACAAAGAAGGACTTTTCTCCTTCAGAGGAAGCCTTTCTTTATCGGAAGAAGTCTTTCCCCCTTTTGCCCCTTATCTGAATGAAATGAATGGGGAAAAAAGAGCAAGCGTCCAGTAGCACTTTAAAGACGAACACAATTTGTGGCAGGTCATGAGCTTTCATGAGTCACTGCTCACTTCTCATACCCTGCCAAATATTTTGTTACTTTTTAAGGTGCTACTGGTCTCTTGCTCTTTCCTGCTGCTACAGACAAACAAACACAGCTACACATCTAAATCTATCTACCTTCAGAATTCAGGTGGGCAAAAAGGGCTTTTTTCTGTGGCTGCTTTACTGAAGAATACTTACATCTGTTTTTAGCTGGATATATTGGCCTATTTTGATTTTGTTTTGTTGTTTTCTAAAACTTTACCTGTTCAGTGCCTTGAGTGCCTTATAGTAAGCATATTATTATTATTTTGCCACTCATGGCATATTTCTTTCTGGTTTAAGTTGGACTTGGCTATAACTTTGCTTACAATTGTAATGACATACACAGAGGTTACTCATTCACAATATTCTTACTGTCCCACTTTCCTCATTTTTAGGTGGACTAAAAGCATTTTTATATAAAGGACAGTGGTTTGGATCACCTGGAGAAGGTTTTACTTAACACGGACAACCAGATAATTGCAAGCCTGGACATGTTTAGGAGTCTTGGACACATCATAGGTGAGTAGGCCTTAATTCATTCAATTTACTTTACATTATTTAGTCAGAGGACAAGAGTTCACAAATGCCAAAGATAAACATGACTTCATGTGCTTCATACAGGTATGTCTCTGCTGCTTTCTGATAGCAGAACCCATAGTCAGAAGATTATGCTCTGGTCCTGTTTCGATCAGTTCCTTCAGCCTGACATGATGACATTGTTTTATGGGGAAAAAGTAAGGCATGAGCCAATAGCTGCACAGAAAATATAATGTCTGACTAGAGCTTTAGCTGACAGCTCCAACTGTGCAGTTTAAAAGGCAAGTGGACCCCCTTATAACCTTCTGTCAATCAAATGTCAGTCAGCTGCACAGAAAGCTACCCTGCCTTCCCGTTGCTAGAAGGAACATGCATGCACGACATCTTCTTGAGAATATAAAGTATGAGAATGATCCACAAAGTGTCAGCCATCAAAATTTCAGCAATTCAGATTCTTACTTGCTAGAAATCCAAATACAGGTTTTAGTACACCTCTTTATTTGTAGGGCTCCAAGAAAAAGGCCTGTGTCATTTTAATTCCCCAATATCCCACAAACATAAATGCTGATAGAATGACACATCCCATTCCCAGCCAGTAGAGCTCTAAAAGAAGAGATTTATGACAGACAGGCACACTGTGAACCACTAACTATAGCATTTCTATGGCCAAAGTTCATATCCTTAAATGCAGCTCCATTGCCTCACTTGAACAGGGGGGAAAGCACATTTCACCACTCATTTCCAAAGTCCATCCCATTCAGGTCCCAACACTAGGAGTAAGCTTGGCTGGGAGGACAAAAGAGAGGAGATACCACAGAAGTGGGAGGTTTCAGCTTTTTTGATCCACTTTGGCACCCTTACTTCTACTTTGCATTTGAATGGGACTCATATTTTTAAGACAGTTTTTCCCATTGTCACATATCTCAGTGCATGATTTATGGTTCCTATTTGACCATGAAGATTCGTAATTTATGTTAACAAATCAGAATCAAGTTTCAGAGCTCTTTTTGTTGCAGGAACTCCTTTGCATATTAGGCGACACACCCCTAATGTAGCTTACAGAGTTCTTCTAACAGGGCCTACTGTAAGCTCTTGGAGGATTGGCTACATTAGGGGTGTGTTGCCTAATATGCAAAGGAGTTCCTGCTACAAAAAGAGCCCTGTAAGTACAGTTGGATCTCATCATCTGTAAGGGCAAGAGTTAGGGATCTTTCTGATGTCTAGACCCCCTCTCCAGCAGTCCCATCCAACACTGGGAAGGTTGATTCCTAGTTTTGCAGGACTTTGTGGACTAACAGCCATGTGGGTCAGGGACTGTACTGAGAAGGGGAAAGGGATAAAATCACCCTCACCCCCTTCTTCCACCAGCACAGTTCTGCCGATTCAATGGCACCTCTTTCTTCCGCCTCAGTGCAGCTCCCTTGCCCACTTAGCTATCAGTTCACATGGTTTCTACTATCCAGGGAATCAATTTTCCTGGTCTCAGATGAGACTCCTGTAGGCAGGTGTCAAAAAGGTCCCCCCCTGCCCAACCTGGGCTGAAGACCTTTTCGCCAAGAGATCAGCTAGCTGGGAATTACAAAAGGGTGTTGAAGGCACCTGTGTACCTTCAACCTGGGTAGGCTACCACCAATCCTTCTCTGTCCCTCCAGTCAGGAGCCAAAGGACAAACTCCTGGCCTTACTGGGAATAACTAGGGAATCCTCCCTGCAAGGTTGACTCATAGAAGGAAAACCACACAGTTACTGTTAAGGTAGTAAACCACCAGTCTAGGCACTAGATTTCTTATTGCACCTGCAGAGACAAAGAACTAGAGTTTAGTGAATAAAATATATTTTTGTTAAGGTGCAAAGAATAATTAAAAAGGCAAAAAGTTACTTAGGATACTGTAAGGGAAAACAATAAAACTAGATATTAAAATGCTAACTAGACACTTTAAAACATTAGTTCTCAAAATGCAAGATGTTACCCATTCAGTATTCTGGGTCCAAAGTGTACTCCTTCTCCTGAGTCCCAAAAGCCAGGCTGGTTGGCTTCAGCAGCAAGATGGCCAAAAGTGAGCAAGGTGATGTCACATGTCAGCGCAATATGCACCATCAAGCCCCTGAACAGGTTTCAAGGCAGGAAATTTATTGTTTGAATCTTAAATTGATGCTAGGCCTTTGCACCAATCAGGGTTCAAGCAATGTCCTATAGTTACGGGTAGGCCAATCAGTAAAAGGATGATTTCATTGGTCCTCTGGTCATGTCAGCAGTGGCATGATCCGCAGTGGAGCCCACTCCACCTCTCACAGGACTTAATTTAAATGGAATGTTACTTGGAGAGCCAAAGCTGGAGAGAAGAAAGTGTTGTCTTGCAGGTGCAAGGCCATTCTGCCCCTCTCAGCATGTCTGTATGAAACTCTGGAGACATAGAGACAAATAATTTCAACAAACTCAGGCTGCAGCTAGATTGAACCAAACTGTTAGGACAGAACTGCAATTTGAATGAACCAACGTTCTTTACAGCAGGGCAGTGAGAAAGGTCTGTGAACATCAGCTTTTCCTGCTGACAAACTACCAGATCTAACCTACAGTTTTTTTACACTATATTGTGCCACCACTATATAGTGCTTCCTGTTGTCTATATAGAAGAAACCTCTCCCATCTGGATATAACAGCACTGCACATAGGGATGGCAGACCCCCCAGGAGGGGCAGGGGTCCCCCACTGCCAGGCCCCGCCTCTCTGCTGATGATCAGATGGCCAGTAGGGGGGAATAACCCCCCCCAAGGAATACTTGACATTTCAGTGATGTGCCTACGTGACTTCAAAGTGACCCGGAAGTGATGTAGGAGCATCAGGAATGTCAGGGTGATACTCTAGTTTTTGGGCAAAAACTCTATGGTAGAAGCTAATTCTACCATAGAGATTTTGGCCAAAAACCACAGCGTCACCTTGAGGTCTCCAGTGTGCCTATGTCACTTCTGGGTTATGGTGGAAGTCACGTGGGCATATTGTTGAAACCTGCCTCCAAGCCTGAAGGCTCCGAGGGGGCAGTGCCAGTGCTGGCTCAGGGTCCCTTCGAGGTGGCATTGGCAAGTCCACCTCACTTGGAAGGTTTGCTAAGGTGCAGCTTGGGGGCAGGTTCTCCTCTGAGGACTCTTCTTCCCATGCTAACCCAGGGTGATCCGTGATAAAATCCCATGGAATTTTTGCATCTTTATTCTGATTTGCCCCAAAGCCTAATCCGGAGCAAGACCAGTTTATACCTTGAATTAAATTTTGTTGGTTTTAATGGTGCCACTGGACTCAAACTTTGTTCTGCTGCTTCAGACCAACACGGCTACCCACCTGAATCTATGTACATCTTAAAGTTGATTTTGACACACTGATGGTTGCCATGACAGCTCTGAAGTACTCATCAGCTCCAGATGGCATGGCTGAAATATGGATACTGATGTTCTAGAACTATTATTTCATGGACCTTTAAACACCAACACTTAGACCATATCAGGAAGAGGCAGAGTTGATCGTTCACCAAAATAATCCCAATACTGTTCTGGGATTTAAACACTGGCAATAAATGTACAATGATCTGGACAGAGTGATAGATTGATAACAGACCAATGCAATGCCCCCACCAGCCAACCACTAATGTCTGGTCATATCTTCAGCTGCAGCTGTGATAAACCAATTCTAGTTTGTTCATACATGATGATCGAATCCTAGATGATAAATATCTCACCATTTATTGACATGGCATTCAGAAAAAAGACTTTCAATCCAGGTAGCTCGTTTGTATGACACCCAAAGTTACTCTGGGTAGAAAATGAGTCAGGAAGGAAATCTCTTAACCCTCTATGTTCTTTTCTCCTTATCTGGCTAGACCAGTTCCCACCATCATAGTTTCCACTGTCAAACACTCTGTGGATGTTAAAAGTTATCTACCTCAGTAGACCTTCCACTCCCCAGCCCCCAAACACATCCTGTCCTTGGCAGAAGAACCAGTGGAGAAACATTTGCAAAAAGTTAATTATATTTGATTGAAAACAAAATATCAGTGTAATGGTTACAGAGGGGGAGGGGAAACCTTACCTCAGTTACAGGTCCTCTTTTAAAGACAAGCTCCATCAATATTTGTAAAAGTTGTACATGGCCACTTAGTGACTTCTAATAAGAGGGATCAATGTAGCTTCCTCCATTCACTAAAGGAGGACAAATACAATCAGCAGCACCTCAAAGAAATTTATGAACCTGATATGTAATGAAAGAGTGACTTTACCATGAATAGTCCAAAGGGATGATTCCTTTGCTGCCTTCCCCTTGATGGAGACTTGATTGAGACTTTTGAGGAAACCACAGTGAAATGGATCTAGAGTCTGGCAGAATCCATCCGATGGAACAGTGGCTAGAGGTGTTCTGGCACCGAAAAGTGGATTTATTATCTTACATCTCAGTAAGAATTCAGAATTCAAGAATACTACAGAACTCAAGAGATGTTTTGAAAAGCACAAGACACTTTATTGATTTTCATAAGACAAGAAGAATACTCTTGGAATACACAAGGCACTTTAATATTTCTATATGGACTATTCTGTGAATGCACTGCATTATGTTGTTCATGCTAAATGGTCTCTGTTAATTTGAAAAGTTGATCTATATGAAGAGCTATCCTATAAAGAAGCTTCTATAAATGTAATTGAACTGGAATATAACTGAATTGCTGTGTATTTGATATTTTCTAGATGTTAATAATATACAACTAGTAATTGTTCACAGTGAATTTTTGTGTATGCCTTCCCCTTTCTGGCATCCTGCTGACAATGGTGGATTGCAAAATCCAAACTTTCCAGTCTGGAAATAGAGTGGGGTAGACGCTCTGAAAATCCTGAGCACACTCTCAGCTTCCACAGCAGTAACATGGACTGGGAGAAGCAGCAAGATAGAAACTCACTCACCCCCAGTTACACAAGGACCCAGAAGCTGCCTGAATTGAAGACAGCAGCTTAGAGGAAGTCAATGTAACAAGATATAGAAGAGAAGTGATCTCAGTGACATGCATTAAAAAAATACGGTGGGTTCCAGAGTTGAGCACAGATGAAAGTTACTTGAGAAAAGAAACAGGGAGGCCTGCAAGCATTATTCAATGTGGGAAAAAAACAAGAGAGTGTCTCAACTGAAAGAATGGGGTAGATCTTAGAAATGTAGAGTTATCTTGGGACTTCTAAGGTTTGGAAGATTCATTCAAAAACATGAGCAACCTTGTTTCTTTCACGGTGTCTCTGGGTCCCTGAGTATTCATTTTTCCTTTTGCTTCATGAATTCAGAGTGCTATTCATCTTGGATGAATTATAATACGTGGCAATTTGGTACAGAAATATCTCCGAGAGGAGGTTAAATATAATGATACCACTGGTCTTCAGTTACTGAACAGACTGTAATTCGGTTATTTAGCATGGGAAGAAAAGAATATGTTAGCAATAAAAAATTGGCTTCCAGTATGCAGATTCTACTATACCTCAAGAGGAAACAGGAATTCAAAATCAAGTATTGAGTTGTAAGCATTGGAGTCTGTGTACAAATTCCCATTTAGGAAATAGGTGAACTTGCAGGCTTGGAAAGAAACCTGGTTTTTTTCCCCTTTAGATATATGATTATTATTTTTCATCTGATTAACCACACCATATTATTTTCCAGTTTGGTGGGCTGCTTTTCTATCAGAATCCTGGGCAGTATATTAATGTTCTCTTTGCCATGATTTGTGTAGAAAAGAATGGATCTTAGCCATGGTCCTGTATCCTTGGCATCTGATAAAGTTTATTAACAGCACACCAGCATTGAACTGCTGCCTTTCTCATGAAAAATCCCAGGCAGGCCTATGATCCCCTCTCAGCGACCCACAGGCATTTTTGGGGGGAGCAATGATTTTATGAGCGCAGCTTGAACACAGCTGTCTATGGCTGCCTTTTGGTCTATGGCTAAAAGACAAAATGCAACATGAGATTTTTAAACATTCCAAAGCCCATCTGCCATGTAACCCACTTATCTTTGTGGCTGTGAGTTTATTATTGATCCAAAATGGTAAAAGAAAGAGGCAACAAAGGGGGGAAATGCAGGGGAGAAGAACCATAAATCCATTCTTTTGTTGTTCTTCCAACAGCATCTGTGAGCAATTGTCACAATTACTATCAAACTGTATTTGACTGGTTGCCAACATGAATTTTCCAAAAAACCCAAATGTAAACAAACTCTGCAAGTGCTTCCTCATTTGCCAACTAGTAATTATTTACTTTGTTTGGGGCTAGCATTACTGTCAGCTCAGCTTTACAGCCCTGTAATGTGTTTGCTAATGAAACCATGAGGTCTAAAGCTACATATTAACCTTGTCACCCTTCAATTTTGATCTCAATAAAGTTTTGCTATGGTTTTGTAAACCAGTGTTGTGGGGACAGGCAAGTGATTAATTATATTTTTCCGGTTTCCTTTATCCAAGCAAATTGCTAATCCTTAAACCTGCCTCGCATTTGAAGGTTAACTCAGTAAATCAGAAGCTCTCATTTACAACTGTCAAAATTACAATCTTTACTCTCGATCTAAAAGTTGGCAAACATACCTACTAATAATGAACACCATCAACTAAAAATCTCATTTTGCATTATGTTTAGAATACAATAGATGCATACGGAGGGAACAAGAGAGCCTCATATTGTATCAGTGACTCCAAGCCTCCAGCAGAGAACTTCAGGGCCCACGGCTGGGTGGCAGTCTTGTGGCCTACCATGAACCATATGCACTCAGGTCTCAGAGCCCCTCCTCAAGCCAAGAAGAGAACTGAGAAGCATAATCAACAACAGCAATTCACAAGCAATTTGAAGACTCTGGACTGCCACTCTGGAATAAGTACTAGGAGACTTTCCATGCAGTCCTAAATAACTCCCATTGAGCACCCTAGGAACAGTGCTTAGGATGGCGGCCTTTGTGATCAACAGAGCATTGCCTTCTACTTGCTGGACTTCAGGCTTCTGCTGCTAGGTCAAACCATGTCTGTGTGGACCAGAGAATATACCTTCTAAGGCCCCATTCACACGGAGCATTTGCTGCACTGAAGGCACGATCAACCCACGGATTTTCCAGGCATGATCACACCAGAACATCTGGGAGGCATAGCACACCTGTGGCTAACCTGTGGCTTCTCGCCGAAGATGTGGAGTAAAAAACTACCACATACGAGGTACTAG
The DNA here is from genome assembly GCF_001447785.1 of Gekko japonicus. Lineage (NCBI taxonomy): Eukaryota > Metazoa > Chordata > Lepidosauria > Squamata > Gekkonidae > Gekko > Gekko japonicus. The sequence goes on from NW_015167059.1 coordinate 391,334, forward strand.
TTTCTGGAAAATGCGGAGCAAGGGTGGGCGTCTGATCGCGTTTCCACTTGAATTCTGTGGCATTCGGCGCCCGTCCATGTCCCATTGCAAACTGGATTGTTTTGTTTTTTTAAGTCTCCACAGGATGTGCACAAACGATCATGTGCATGCACAACTTTCGGTGAGAAAAAAAATCCCGTTTGCCACAGAAGCAGCGCCTAGCGATTGTCGGTGTGATCATGCTGCGCTGCATCTTCACCGCGCTACAGGATAGCCGTGTGATCAGCACCTAACGGCCCAACCACGGGACCTTGACAGGATGTTTGATCGGGTTGCCGTGCGTTACTTTGCTCCAGGGCAAACAGCCACGCTCTCCCCGCGCGCATTTTCTGGCCCATGTGACCGGGTCCTAAATTTGTCTTTTGGAAGTCCTACCCATACTCCTTGCCTAGGATTCCCAACTAGCTGGGGGGGGGGAGGTGCCCTGTCCCTTTAAAAGTGACTTCCTGATGTGTCATTGACCAGGTGATGTTATTTACCTCCACGCTGTGAAAACAGTCAACTGCCCATTCCCAAGCACTAAGGCTCTATTAAAAGGACAGGACATCCCCCCCACCGGGTTAGTTGGAAATCCTATCCTGTTCTGGTGTTTCCCTGTCAAAGAAAATAGCTTGGGTATGATTGGTTACATCCCTGATGTTTAAAGGAAACATTTCTCTCTTTTCCTTTCATGAAGCATATGCCTATTTTTAAAAAAACTTCAGTGTTATGCTAGAATCTTTCAACTGAAAAAGGGTCCCATATTTAGCATCAAGGTAACTTAAGTAATTCAAGTAGACATCAGATGAAAACAGAATTAGCTTTTACCTCTTAAAAATTTAAACTTGGACCCAAGGTAATCAAAACACTACTTTACCCTGATTTTGAAAGGTCACAAATTCATATGCATATAGTATATCAGCTCTATGCCAGATTCCTTGTTCCAGCTAAAGGAAATTTAGCATCAGCCAGGGGAGTTGAGAGTGAATGTGATGCAGTAGTTAAGAGTGTCTGACAAGGATCTGGAAGAACCAGTTTTGAATCCCTTCTCGTCTATTGAAGCTGGCTAGGTCACCTTGGGCCAGTCACACATTCGGTTTAACCTACCTCCCATAAAGTTCAACGGATAGAGACAATTAGAACAAGTGTGGGCTAATAGGAATTTCTTTCTTTCATGGGCTAATTATTTTTTATTAGAATCCCAATATTGCACTGATATTTTTGAAACTTGTAAAAAATAAAGCTTACTCAGGATCTCTTCACAGTCTGTGCAAACTGACCTGGAATATCCAATCCAGTTTAAAAATTGAAATATTTTGCAGGAAGACACCAAGATCTATCGAGCCGATTATTCGTCCCAATTGTTTCAACAATCAACCGGGACTTGCTCAGTGGTACACTGGAGGACTGTGATCTGTTTTCTGCCCACCTGAGAATTAGAGCAAAAGCAAGTCTGACTCGTGCTGAAGCAGCCCAAGTGTAACTTAATTGCTAGAGAGAACTTGTATCAGCTAAGAAATTGACCTCAGATGCCACTACTTTCTGGCAGAGCTCTTCTTTGTGATAAACAGCTTATGGGAACCTGGGCTGTCTCATCACAATATTGAGTGCTCCATGCCCTGCTTTTACAAGATCACCAGTTTTCTTCCCCAGATTCATTCAAAGCATTCTGAGCTTCAGATGGTAAAGATTCTAGATTGCCCCAGATTTATGGATTACTGTGCATTGGTATCATATGTGGAGTTAGAAGGGGTGCTTGAAAGCATATGAGAGTAATGACTTGCAAGGTGGGCCATGACCATCATTATGGATATCTTTTGCACCTACATGTAATGCCTCTACATGAGCCAGTTTAAATGCTCTCAAATTCATCCAAGCAGAGGAGGCCTGCAAATCAGGGCTTAGCCAGAAAGGGACATTATCCATGAAAATGTTCTGCATAGGTGCATTCTTTTACCTTAGGTAAAGGTAAAGGTTTCCCTTATTATTTATTTCAAGTTATATCCCGCCTTGCCGGACAAACTGGCTCAAGACGGCTTACAGACATTAAAAGGCGGCTTACAGACATTGCTTGAAAATTGACTGTAGGGGGCGGTGCTCGTCTCTGTTTCCAAGCCGAAGAGCCAGCACTGTTCAAAGACGTCTCTGTGGTCATGTGGCTGGCATAACTAGACGCCAAGGCACATGGAACACAGTTACCTTCCCACCGAAGTGGTACCTATTTATCTACTTGCAATCTCTTGCTTTCGAACTGCTAGGTTGGCAGGAGCTGGGGCCAGAGACGGGAGCTCACTCCCTCATGTGGCACTCGGTCTGCAGTTTAGTGTCTTAACCACTGAGCTACCTACCAACATACAAATCAAGTCAAGGCCTGGGTCTTAAAGATTCCAACTGTATGCTGTTTTCCTTTGGTCTACAGTTAGCAATCCAACCTTGCTTTCCTGGCCTTTGACTTCTTTCTAGTCTCGATGTCTCCCTAGTTGAGCAGTAAACTCTTCTGGCTTTTGATCCCTCTTTTAGATGCCATGCCCCCTCATCACTGGCATGGTCCCATCTGAGAGCAAGAATCATGCAATATGAAAAAACACATTTATCTCCATAAGGAACATTCATGTCAAGCAGAATATTGGCAATGATGTTCTTTTCAACAATCCAGATGCTTGTAAAATAGATTAATGCTTGTGGCACTTCAGAAATCTCTCACTGAATAATTCAATTTCAGAAACCTTTTTAAAAGTTATTGAATCTTAGGAATGCTATCACCACATGAAATGACACTTTGCCACATTCATTTTAACTTTCTTTTAGAGCCTGGTATTTTTTTTTCTTATGACTGCATTTTTGAACTTGATTTGGTTGTTCTTTCCAAATTGGTGGTAATTTTTTTTTAAAAAATTGACACCTTAATAGTTGGCTGATTCAAAGAATTCTGAATCACCACTAAAAGTCCCTCCTAAAAGCAATCTTTGTTTCACAAATCTGCTCCATCCCCTTAAAAACCTCACAAAGGAACTTGCCCAAGGTGGCTTACAAAACAAAAATAATTAAAAAATTAAAAAATATTAATCAAAATCAAGCATTAGGGAGAAAAAACCCAGCTCAGCATAAAAACATACATAATAAAAACTGATAACTGTCAGTTTCAAGACTAAAATCCTGTTTAAACAAATCAACCCAGTGAATGGAAAGATGAAAATACTGTTTAAAATTAAAAACCTGGGTGAATGGAAACATTTTGGCCTGAAGCCTAAAAGAAAGCAATGTAGGCACCGGTGAACAAATTTCTGAGGGGTACTCTGTTGTATCAAAACCAAATAAATTCTGTCGCATATCTATATGTGTTATTTGCTGCTAAGTTGCTTCCAACTTATGGCAGCACTATGAATGAATGATCTCCAAAATGTGAAGTGTTCCATATTTTTATACCCTGAAAGCCTTTTGGTCTCTAAGATGCTACTGGACTCAAATCTAACAGCCTTACTCTGGTATTGCAAACTAAAGGCCATGGCTTACTTTAGTGAGACAATCCATCTCAAGTTGGATTATTATCACCTTCAACTTTTTGTAGCATTATTGTCTTTTCCAGTGAGCCTGTCTTCTCATGAGTTTTATCTTCTCATGATGTGACCAAAGCACAACAAGTTATTTAAAAGTTTAAGATAAGCCTATGAGCATTCACAACAGCTGCAACTGTATCTATTTAAGTTTATGGTTTATACATGGTTTATACAATTAAATCTACTGTTAAATTCTAATCCACCAATTATTTATGCTACAATAAGTGCTATTGTGGGTTCATGGAAGGATAAAGGGGAAGGTGGCAGAAGGAATTAAACACACAATCTAATTTTTTTTGGGGGGTGTAGTGTATTCAGATGCTGCCCTGAATATGCTAGGATGAATGTGAAATCATCCCCATAGAGAAGCTATGTTAAGCTTCAGGCTTCGGCAGGGATTCGCGACGAAGACTTTGTGGCCAATCACATTTGAACTGTATGTAAGCGGGAAAGCTTATGATTGGTCTGTTATGCGAACAACCTGATAGGTTGGAACTTGTATAGTAGGTGTGGCTACATTAGCCCGGAATGTTTAAATACCGAGCAGCTGAAATGGACAAGCTGTTCGGGCTATGAGGAGTTGTACCGTGTTGGAGAAGCCGATTATCGAGCTGAATAAACCTGAGTTTTTGCTGAAATCACTCTCTGACTTATTGTTAAGCGCCGGACTTAACAATTGGCGA
>NW_015167059.1:399310-428108 GCF_001447785.1 Gekko japonicus
AGGAATTCCCGCGGCCTCTAGAGGAGGCGAGTACTGCAGAGCCTGAGGGCCACAGTACTGGGCAAGAGGCAGGGCAGACCCCTACTCTTGGACCCACTGAAGCAGAAGGGAATGTTCCTGACTCTGCGGTTACAGAGTCCGATGGAGTGCCACTGACGGAACCGTGCCCTGAGATTGTACCACCTCGTAGATCTCAGAGAAATCGACGTGCACCTTCCTACCTGAGTGATTATGACTGTTCATAGTGTTTTTGCTTAGGGGGGAGGGATTTGTAGTGTATTCAGATGCTGCCCTGAATATGCTAGGATGAATGTGAAATCATCCCCATAGAGAAGCTATGTTAAGCTTCAGGCTTCGGCAGGGATTCGCGCCGAAGACTTTGTGGCCAATCACATTTGAACTGTATGTAAGCGGGAAAGCTTATGATTGGTCTGTTATGCGAACAATCTGATAGGTTGGAACTTGTATAGTAGGTGTGGCTACATTAGCCCGGAATGTTTAAATACCGAGCAGCTGAAATGGACAAGCTGTTCGGGCTATGAGGAGTTGTACCGTGTTGGAGAAGTCGATTATCGAGCTGAATAAACCTGAGTTTTTGCTGAAATCACTCTCTGACTTATTGTTAAGCGCCGGACTTAACAGGGGGGAACATGGCCACAGCTTACTTATTAGTACAAACAAAGGAGCACTGGCGCACACACATATCCTGTCACTCCACTGGCAAGCCCCAAGCAGGTCGGCTGGGGGAAGGGTTCCATCAGGCGGCAGGTGGGTTGCCTGATGCTTGGATCTGTCCCTATGGTGTGCCATTGCTCTTTTGTGGGCACTGGCCTCTACCTGGTCCCCCTGCCACATGGAGGTGAAAGCCAGCTGGCAGCCGCCACTCAGACATGTGGCTGAGTGGTTCCACACCCAAAGGCCTCTTATGGCCCGGCCTCCCCCAAAAAGAATCTGTCCCAGTGCCCAAACTGCTAAGCTGTGACAATAAAAGAGCAGAACAAATGGAATTATACATCTTTAAAATGAGGGAGGGTGTAGATGAGCTGGTGAACGGAAAACAAAGAGGCTGGGACCCAGCATGGGCTTTCCCATATAGCCCCCATGGGCCCTTCCCTGCCCACATGCTGTGACACCCGACCTGATGAGGTGGGCCATGGAGAACTGCCCCACCCCACTGTATTAGAAGGCACAATGTAGCCATGCCTGCCTGTGTCCGATCTCCCCCACCTCCTGCGTTGCAGTGCTGGCAGAGATAAGTCTCAGCTGCGCTTCTTTGAGTAGCTGCAACACTCCTTTTGGTTTCAAAGCAGAATATTTGTAACATCCATTAAGTACATTCTGCCATGGAGTTATGATCACTTGCAATGAACGAAGCAGTGTTTTATGTTTAATGCTGAAGAAATTTGAAATAAAAGACCCCCCACACACACGGAACTGTTTAGTACATGGGTATGGTTGGCATCTGAGGGCTTGTACCCGGTGGGAGTTGAAGGAGTGGGGCCATGGGGTGGAGCAGTGTTGGTACAATGACATGATGTCATCTCTGGGAGGAACAGAAGTAGGGTTACCAAGTACCTACCGTGAATCGGTGGGGGACACATAGTTCTTGGTGGGAACATTCTCGCAGGGAAAACACACATGCTGCACTATAATGTCGCCCAGACGTGACGTAGGCGCGTAGCCGGGCGATGCTCTAGCAATGAGGCTGAAAACTCAATGGTACCATCGAGTTTTCAGCCCCATTGCCAGAGCGTCGCCCAGCTACGTGCCCAGAGTGCTGACGTCACTTCTGGGCGACAGCATTGTGCAACGCAGGTGTGTTACAGGCAGGAATGTTCCAGTGGGAAAGCATGTGTCCCCCGCTGATTTGCGGTAGGTACTTCGTAACCCTAAACAGAAGTTATGTCCCATTGCCCTAGGTATCACCAGAAACTGTATGGTAAAATATCCTGGTACAGTAATATGGTAAAAGATCCTGGCAATTTCTAGTGTACCCCAGGCATTGAAAATAAGGGTAAGTTCAAGACTTAGGGCCTCCTTTCTTAAAGTCCCCCTCCCACTCACATTCCTTGGCTCAAGCAAAGCAACTATTTATTACAACAAGGAAAATACAGTTCTGCACAAAGGGTATTGTACTTCCCACCCCCAAACTCCTTTCCCTTCCCAAACAAAAAGTCCAGTAGTCAGTGTTCCAGAAGTACTGTTCTCTTGTTGAAGCTGGTCCAGCTTCAATTCCTCAGTAGCAGGCCTCCAGTGGGAAGGAAAGTTATCAGGGTCTCTCTCCTCACCATGGGAGAGAAGAAAACAGTTTCAGTTTAAAGACAGATGGTCTGGGGGCTAACCTCCTCTAGAATAAGTTATGTCCATCAAGGGAGGGCCTACACTAGACAAAAACCTCTTCAGCTGAGGCCTTTCAGCTATCCAGTCCTTGGAGAGACAAACGACTAGGCATCCTGCTCTACCCCCTACCCAAGTTTTTTCTTCTTCCAGTTACTCACTACATACATTCCTCCCAATATGCTAATGAAGTCATTTCATTGCTCCACCCAACATCATATATCCCCAAAGTTCTACACTAGAGTGGCATGACATCACTTCCATGGTTTCCAGAAGTGACATCACACCACTGCGTCAACAGCAATTTTAAAAGCAATTTTTAATTAATTTTTTTTCCTGCCAGCTGGTGGAACAGTGGCAGGAAGTGGTGGTTACCAGTGGGAGGTCTCCCGCTACTGGCAATCCCTATAACTGAGCTTGGCTTAATGTCAGGCCTGGGAGGTGTGAATGCAACCAGCCATACAGTTCAGTGGGTGAACTTGATCCAGTCAGAGAAAGTATGGTGAAAGAATGAAGGAATTCCAAAAGGAGAGCAAATTGAAAATGAGGTTGTAAGGGAGCCTGGAGAAGAAATGCTGTAGGTTGGTATCGAAAGTGCAGGAAAACTTCTGCACAAAAAGATCCAACTCAGAGGGTTGTCATAAAGAAAAAAACCAGGAAAGGAGGTCCACCTATACTTGAGATCCTTGGAAGAAGAGTAAAACAAAAATATTATAAGATTAGAGGGGAGATGTGAGGAGACGTTGCTTTTCTCAGTAGTTGCCCAGGGGCTGCCAACATTGTTTTTTTTAAAGTGTTTTCTTTCTTATCACTTTTTGCTCACATTCAAGCATTAAATAACTGTATAAATTGTATCATTATAGTGTTTGTAGATGCTTTATGCTGCATCTGCTCGGTAACCACAATGTCCAATATACCAAAAGGAAAACATGACTTGTGCCTTTGTATTTAATAGTGCTGTTAGTGATTTCAGTCATTTGTGCACTCAAATGTTTGCAAGATTGAGTCCTCAAGTCTCATCGCTGTCATGGAAACCTTCCTGGGAAAATGATGTGTGACTCATTTAATTTCAGGCTATAATGTATCACCAGTTTAAATGGTCATTTCCTTTTATCTTCTGAAAAGGTGTGAATAAATCTCCCCTAAAGGAATAATTTTGTTTAGAGTCAGAAAGCAATGGTTGGGAGTGACTAAGCAGGAGTTTAGATGCATTTTATATTGAAATCAATATGAAACATGGAAACTGCCTAGCATTTTGTTATACTGTATGGTTTTTATAGTTAGCTATAGAGATACATGAATCTGTTCAACAGAATCTCTGCTGCCATCACTCAGTCCAAAAGCACTGGAGCTGCACAACCACCAAGAACAACCCATGCATGTGTTTCCATACATTTCTACAGGTGGTTCATTTCATATCCTGTTTGTGGTCCTACACATTGGGGTGGATCCTACCCTTATCCTATATAGCAAAGTTTATTTATTTGTTTGTTTTATTAAAATATTTATACTGCACCTTTCCTTTTGGCTCAAGTTTGAAATCTTCCTCCCGTCTAAGGAACCTTCTGCCAACTGAAGCTGCTCTTCCATTAGAGGCAGAGCCACCTAAGTTGGAGGAAACATCCTTAGGCTGGAGGAAGGCTACTTGGAGAATGGCTGGACCCAGCCCAGTCAGTGTTCCCTCTAAGCTGTGCGCATGAGCAGCTGCTCATTAACACAGGAAGCCCGGCTCCGCAGCAATCTGGAGCCATGCAGGGTCTTGCACTGCCCATTGCCTGTTTTAAACACCCAAGAAAGTATGCAAGGACTTACAGTGAAAAACAATAACAGTCATTCACTTAACACCAGAGATAACACGCCGTTTCTCTGCCAAGCCATTCTTAAAGGTAAACACTCTCAATTCAGCTGCCTGACTCCTTTTGCTTCCAAACAAAATATCAATATCAAATATCAAAAGCCAAAATGCCTCATTAGATAGATTGATGCTGTGCCAGAATCAGGAGCTTCAGCGCTGGAGATTGAGTCTGCAGGCGTGGCTTCATGATAAGTCCAGTCTAGATAAAGGATTTTCAAAAAGTCTGTATAGCCGGAATGTCTTGACTGACTTTACTGTATCTTGGACTGTCAAATATATTGATTAGCAAGAACTGTGTGTTGATGTTTTGTTTGGAAGCAAAAGGGGTCAGACGGCCAAATTGAGAGTGTTTAAGAACAGCTTGGCAGAGAAATGGCGTGTTATCTCTGGTGTTAAGTGAATGACTGTTTTAAGATTACAGCAGTTATATTCTGCTCAGGATGTGAACTGCTCCACTCAGTAGGGGGGAAAATTAAAGGGAACATTGACCCCCAATATGTGTACCACCAAAGAGGCTTTTATCTTGAATCTCCTTTCGTCCCCCACCCCACGTTAGACATTGGTAATGTGGCCATTTGTTCAGTGAGTGAAGATACCATGCAGTGGTAAAGATACCACTGCTGGATACCACTTCTGGCCCCACTGCTGGACCTCCTGATGGCACCTGGTAATTTTGGCCACTGTGTGACAGAGTGTTGGACTAGATGGGCCATTGGCCTGATCCAACATTGGCTTCTCTTATGTTCTTATATTCTTAAGATAGAATTTCAGTACAGGACCCTGATACTGAACCTCAGTGCTGGGGTCCAATCCAAGCTCCTAGGTCACTATCTGCACTCTACCCAGTACAAAACCACAGAAAACCTGCAAGTATCCATGGCCTTCATTAATCCATGTATAGCACCTTGCAGAATAGGGGCCATTTGCCCATCACAAAGTGTCATGGTTGGCTATCAAATTCCAAAAAAGAACCTGAACCTGAGATTGCTCAAATAGCTTTAAAACTAGTTGAAGCTGGTAAAAGTAGGGCAGAACTGAAATTCCCTCAAACTTTGCAGCAGTTGCAAAAAGAGTATAACTTTCGGTGATAGTTTAGGGCAGCCCAAAAGGGGATGAAAGTACTTGCAGTACATCTTTACAGCAGCAATTCTGCCAAACATGTTCAGGAAGGCACTCCTGGGCATTCATGTGGTGATGGTGATACTCTGGAGTGAATGCCTCTCCAGCTTCAGTCAACTGCTACTACAAAACCATTTGAAAAAAAGTCCTCCCTCCCCAGAGACAAGAGAGATCATAGCCAATCAGATTGGACTGTGCAGACTTAAGAGTAAATCAAGTTTACTCAGGGTGAGGGCAGTCTGTGCATAAAAATGCCCAGATTCTTTGGCTCTTAGTGATCTCACTACATAGACAAGTCTGATCAGCTATTTTACTTATTTCTATGGGGAAATGATTTTTTAAAAATGATTTATTTATTTATTTCTATTGTAATAGCAGCCAATTGAAGCTGCAAGGATGCTCTGAACTGACACAACAGGTAACTAATATATAGCAGTGGAAGGGATTCAAGCAACATTCATTGCTTCTCGAAAACCTTTATGTTCTAAAAATGTTTTGCCACTTGTGTTCAGTGCAGCCCTAGTCAAAGCATAACAAATGCTTAGACTCCCACCTATCTTAGGCTTTTTGCCCTCACTCCTGCTGGTACTCTGATAAAACAAAAAGGCTTTACTATGATTCTAAATGCTGCTCAGACTTTGGTGAGTCCCTGGGGGAGGATGTTCTATTGCTGGAGGGGAGACAAGAAGCTACCAAGAACATGTGCCCTAAGCAGGTATATAGATGGCATTTTTAGAGTATTCTTTATTGATCTATTGTTGGGTCAAGGAAGATCTCTTAGGCATTAAGCAAAGGGCAGGCAACTGTGGCTGATTAGAAAACACATATTTAGCCTGCTCTGTGGACTAATGCCTTGTGCTTTTGTGTGCATTTTGCTTAGTCTTTCCCAGCTCGTACAAACAAATCCTCCTCTGAAACACAAATCACTGGCAGAAGTTAAATTTTGTGTAATTGGATTGAGCTATAAGCTTAAAGATGAAGGGGACAAAACCATGTCCCAAAGCTGTATTTGATGCTCTTAGCATCTTATCTGTGGATGTTTTACACCAGGCATGAAGCCTGTTATTTGTTCACAGTGATTTGTACAATTTACAGTGACATTTTATTTCAGCTGGAATCATGTAGACAAGCCATAACACATATCTACATTTTGTTGTTTTCTCTGTAGCTTTTGATGAGCTATCACAGGAATATCTCTGCAGACGATGATGCTTGAGAGGCAAGGATTAAGTCTATAATGCCAAGATGAATTTTGCAAATGGCTGAGGATAAGGGACTACAATGGAGAGCAGCAGTTGGCTTGAATCGGAAGGGGCTTAGAGAAGAGCTGCACTTCAGAAATCCTGGTTGCAGGGGATTGTGATCAGTGGTTTGAACTTGCATGTGTGGCATCTGGGAGAAGCCAAGCACAGCTTCCCAAATAAATTCAAAATAAATCCTGGGAGATATTTGAGCTTTAGATATATTTTTAAAAACCAAAAATATATAAAACTTACACTGAACAGGATTATACTGCAATGTAACCTCATGATGCATACTATATATTGAATTAAAAACAGAATAGATACCAGATTTGTATGAAAAAATAACTGAAAACATGATGCTGCCCTTTTAGTCAGTCAGTCTATCAGGGTCAATATTGTCTCTGGGTTCACAGGTAGAGAGGCTTTTCACATCATATACTGCCTGAACTGTTCAACCAAAGATACTAGGGACTAGACCTGGGACCTTCTGTATGCAGAACAGATACTTTACCACTGAGTCATGGCTCCTGTCATTTGCCAATATTAGGTTGCAATCACACACTCCAGAAAAAAATGGGGGGGGGGAGTGAGGCTATTTCCTCCAGAGGAATTTGACCCGCAGTTGCATGATCAAACCTCCCTTTGAAGCTGTGGGCGCAGTCCGTCAGTGCGTGATCAGATGCAACTGTGGATGAGTCAGGGGGTTTTTGTGCCGTTTTTTCCCCAGGCACTTAACTGAAGGATCAATGAATCACACCTCCGCACCGAGGGCTTCCTATGGAGTTTGCGATGATGTGCATACTGCGAAGGGGGGGGGGAACCAACAGCACGGAGTCAGGATGGCCTGATCAGACCATCCTGATGCCATGAGAGCGTGCTGGAGCGATCAGACATGGGAAAATCCATCCGTGGCCCTTCGCAACCCGTTAACTACCGGATTTTCTCCAGTGTATTTTAACTCCACTTCTGCAGCAGAGCAGAATGGGTTGCCAATGGCTGTGGGGTGCTTCCCAGATGTTGTTGTCTGATAACAAAAAAAATCTGGACACACACGACTAAAACGGATGAACAAATATAAGGTCAACGGTCGTGTAGGTCTGACCCGCAATCAACAGTCATACGACTTATAAGAATTGCTGTACATGTATTGTGCTCTGAAGCATTACAATATGATATACAACATAATAGAATCTATAAACCAAGGTACAACGTCGTCTCCGGATTATTTACCAACGTTTCAAAAAATGAATCTTCTTCAGGAAGTTTTCTGTAGTACACAAAAATGCAATTTTTAGGATATGTATAACACCAATCACAAGAAACAAGAGACAATACAATAATCTATTGCTTACTTACATAGAAGTGCCAAAGCTCTCATTTTCATAGAAGCTAGATAACAAGTCTTAAGCATCTGCAACATAATGATTTTATCTTTGTTATGAATACATATAAGATATTTCAAAATATTTCAAAATGTCTGATCACACCCTTTAAATCCTCCTTGCATTTACACCTATGTTGGGTCTAATTGTGCGTATGGTCACAGCCTGGTTCTATGATACATTATGGCTGTGACCATTACGTTTGCTACCATAATAAAAGAGATTTGAGTTTTTAGAGCAATGTCTGGATGACATTCTCCGTTATAATTTCATTCGGCTTAAATATAACCGGGCTTAATGCTCTTTAACATTGCCATCTGAACATTTGTTATTTGTGGGAATGATATCTAGAAGACAAATGGACTCAGGTCAAAGATAACTTAGGGTGTGTTCAGACTGTCAGTTTAATCTGTTGCCCTTGCTGTTCCCTTATGGATTTAAAGGGCACGATCAGACAGCAACATCTGTCAGTCATGCCCCAGTCGTCTGCCTCCTGTTCCCCCCCCCACTATTCTGTGTGATTTTTTTGCTACCTGAGAAAGTCTAGTGGCAGATGATACATGCAGTCTTGGCACGGATTTCCAAAGGTCTGATCCCGATCTTGTGTGCTCAAGGCATTTGGGGTGTCTGATCACATAGTTCTGGCCTAGCAACCCTGTGGGTTTTTTAAAGTATTCATCGCATGTACATATTTGTGTCTCTGGTCTGTGCATGCGTATATTGCATCTTCAGTCTGCGCATGTACATATTGTCTCTTCTGTATGCACATATGTGCATCTTCATGCCTGGTTAAATCTCCACTCATGTGCATCATTGCCAAAGTGGAGGTGTATTGTTATGACAAAAAAACCCAAAAAACCCAAACAAACTCGTGTGCGTGTTTGGGTGGGGGAAACCCTTTACTCGGCTGCTTATGTGCATGAGGCGATTTTTTTTTTTAATGGTGATCGCATGAACTCTGTGGTTAGAGTGGGGGAAGGTTTGGACACTCAATCAAGGAACAACTACGCGCTGAAGCAAGTGAGTGGAGCAATGTCTGGATGACATTCTCCGTTATAATTTCATTCGGCTTAAATATAACCGGGCTTAATGCTCTTTAACATTGCCATCTGAACACGGCCTTAAAAGCAGGGTTTATTTTATCTATAGCAACTTTATGAAAACAGGATTTGACTCATGCATGATTATTCAAATCCTGGTTTGCCTTGACAAATACTGGTTGCATTGCTGTTTCCCCTGCATCTTCCACAGAATTTCAGCTTGATATCCCAAGGAGGAAAGGGATGGTGCAGGGAACAAACCAACACCACCCAGGATGTTTGTCTTCATACATTACCTGAAACCATAGTTATGACTAACTGTGGGTGACAAACTGATTTCAAACCATGGTTTTAGATCGTGGTTTGACAAAAACTAACTAATTACAGTTTATGGATTGGCCTACATTCACACTAACCACTGTTATCTTGAGTGCAGCATGGTTTCATGTAACATGGAATCTGAACCAAACCAAAAAGTGTCTGTCTTTGTAGTTGGCATTTTCAAAGCAGCGATAAAGAGAGGATAGGTAAGCCATGTAAGAAAACATTTTGGAAATATTCACTTTGCTAATACACTGTTTCACAGTGCAGTCTCAGGTAGAACTGTAAGTGATTGTGTGAGAGAGTTAACGAATACTGTACGAATTTGTATTCTGCTCTGCTCAGAAAGCCAGCATGGTGTAGTGGTTAAGAGTGGCAGACTCTAATCTGGAGAACTAGGTCTGATTCCCCACTTCTCCACATGAAGCCTGCTGGGTGATCTTGGGCCAGTCACAGCTCTTTCAGAACTCGCTCAGACCCACCAACCTCACAAGGTGCCTGTTGTGGGGAGCTCTGAGCAGCATTGAGACATTTAAGGGTAGTGAAAAGTGGGGTATAAAAATCAACTTCTCCTCCTCCTCCTCCTTCGTCTTCATCTCAAGGAAATATATATGAAAATGATATAAGGAATAGTTGCTCCTTCTCACTTTAGGCAAGCCACTCCCTTTCAGCACCCCTCCCCCCCTCTGCACTGTGGAGACATTAATAGTGGTTGGTTCTACAGGGGTTTTGTAAAGGCTGTAAGGTAATGTGAAGTCACTATATATTTGAAGGCTCTATATATGCTAAATGGCTGATGGTACACATACAGCATTTTCAAAACTGCTCTGAGGTGACATTTTTCACACATGAACCTTGGCCAGATAGATTTCACTTGTGAGCCTACAGCTGCATTTTTAGAAGTAAATGGTGTTGAACACAGTGGGACTTAATCCTGAGTAAAGGTGCATAACATTAAGTTTTATGTCTATAGCTGCTCTAAATGTAGGCTATAATAACTCTTGATAGGATCACCCTGTTAGTTTTTAATTGGTAGCAGTCTAATGGTATCATCCTAAGTAGAGTTACACCTTTGACTCCAATGGACTCAAAACAATATAACTCTGCTTAGGCCTGCTGTTATTTTTTGACCTGGCAAAGTAGTTCCAGGACCTTGGGATGCACTAAGGGAACACTTATGTGAGCTGGTATGGGCATGCCAGATATCTGTCAACATTTTTAGTAGCTTCAGTGATTTGTACTTCAGGCCCTGATTAGATTGATTTGGATTTATCAGACCTTATCCAAAGTTGTATGCATTATCTTAATTCTGCCTCCCAACCTTTAGTCTTTTCGTTATGTATAAACAGTGTTGTGAAGTTTAAGAACTCATACACTTTCACCAAACGCTGTTTGATAAATTTTGAAGTCCCCTATTTTGCAGTTGGGACTAATATGGCAATTGCATTGTATATAATACCCAACAGCTGATTCTTGTGGACTTCAATAATTAATTTAGCCATAAGTTCCAAAATTTGTTACCATTTTCTTTTAAAGGGAAAGGGATATTGACAAATGGTTCTCCCCAAAAGAAGGAAACGGTTATACCTATATTTGATTTCCTTTCCGAAGCTTTCATAAATAAAAGAAATATGTCATTCAGTTATGTGATTAGCTTGGGGAGATGTGGGAACTCAGAAACTTCAGAAATGTTCAGCAGAATTTTAATAATGATTTCCCACAGCTGTAGTGTATGAGTGTCTTTTTATTACCACTCATTCATTTATTTCTTTTTATTTCCCACCCTATTTCACTGACTCAGGGCAGGTTACCATATATCTGTATACATCTGATAGTAGCCTCACAACAGCCATGTGAGGTTCTCTAGGATGAGGATGAATTGCCCAGAGCCAGACAGTGAGTTCCGTGGTGGAGCAAGAATTGCTTACCTGGGCCTCCCACATACAAATATTTCATGGTCTGCTTCAGGCCCATGGATCATTTTATCTACATCATTTTAAGCTAGTCAGTGTATTCTTCATGCTGTTAGGTCCTGGCTTGTTTTAATGGTGTCAGCCTGTTTTTTAAAAGTTGTGCTTTAATGATATTGGCCTTTTTGCTTTTATTTTAGTTAATACAGTGGGAAACTTCTCATGCACTTTCTAGGAAAATGAACAGAATCCACGCAGGATTTATTTCCTTGGATCTTGTATGTGGGATGTGCCTAAAGTCACCAACCTCCAGGTAGGAGCTGGAGATCTCCTGAAATTAAAACTTATCTCCAGACAACAGATCAATTCCCCTGGAGAAAATGACAGCTTTGGAGGGTGGACCTTATGGCATTATACCCTGGTGAGGTCCCTCCACTCCCTGAACCCCCCTCATTCTTCACCTCCAAATTTCCAGGAATTTCCCAAACTGGAGTGCCAGTGGAATTCAAGGCTCTAGTACACTGCCTGGGGAAAAAAACCCAAAACCCAGGCCTCTGATTACCTAGTGATTTTAAAAAATGATGCTGTCTGCTTTTCATTGCTTGTGTTTTAACAGGCTCATGGTTTTTAATGGCTGTCTTCTAATGGCTTTCTTTTATTATCTTACTTGTAGGTTGCCTTGAACCACTTTGTGGAAAAGTGACATATAAATTTTCTAAATAAATATATGATAAATAAATAAATATTACTTGGTAGCCTGTGCAGTACATCACCTTTTAAGCTCCTGCTTTATTCCATAACTTTACGGGCATACAATGAATAATTAGTCTATTTTTTCTCAAAGCCAATATCAAATCTATAAAAAGTATCATCTCTGAATTTCCTCTTCTCTCTCTCTCTCTCTCTCTCGGTTACAGCGCATAGCTTGCTGCAGAGTCCCTATCTATTCCTTGTGGCTAATAGCCACTGATGGACCTCTGCTCCATATGCTTATCTAATTCCCTTTTGAAGCCGTCCATGCTTGTAGCTGCCACCACTTCCTGTGGCAGTGAATTCCAAGTGTTAATCACTCTTTGGGTGAAGAAGTACTTCCTTTTATCCGTTCTAACCCGACCGCTCAGCAATTTCATGGAGTGCCCACGGGTTCTTGTATTGTGAGAAAGGGAGAAAAGTACCTCTTCCTCTGCCTGCTCTTTCCCATGCATAATCTTATAAACCTCAATCATGTCACCCCTCAGTCGTCGTTTCTCCAAGCTAAAGAGCCCTAAGCGCCTTAACCGTTCCTCATAGGGAAAGTGTTCCAACCCTTTTATCATTCGAGTTGCCCTTTTCTGCACTTTTTCCAAAGCTATAATATCCTTTTTAAGGTGTGGTGACCAGAATTGCACACAGTATTCCAGATGAGGTCGCACCATTGATTTATATAGCGGCATTATGATATTGGCTGATCTGTTTACAATACCCTTCCTAATAATCCCCAGCATAGCATTGGCCTTCTTTATTGCAGTCACACACTGTCTCGACATTTTCAGTGAGTTATCTACTACAACTCCAAGATCTCTCTCTTGATCAGTCTCTGCCAGTTCAGACCCCATCAACGTGTATTTATAGTTAGGATTTTTGGCTCCAATGTGCATCACCTTGCACTTGGCCACATTGAACCCCATTTGCCATGTTGACGCCCACTCGCCCAACTTTGACAGATCCCTTTGGAGTGCCTCACAATCCTCACTGGTTTTCACCACCCTGAACAACTTCGTATCATCCGCAAATTTAGCCACTTCACTGCTTACTCCCAACTCCAAATCATTAATGAACAAGTTAAAAAGCAGTGGACCAAGTACTGATCCCTGTGGTACCCCACTGCTTACACCCCTCCACTGGGAGAACTGCCCATTTATACTCACTCTCTGTTTTCTATTAATTAGCCAGTTTTTGATCCATAAAAGGACTTGTCCTTTTATCCCATGATTTTTGAGCTTGCTTAGGAGCCTTTGATGAGGAACTTTATCAAAAGCTTTCTGGAAGTCAAGGTAAACAATATCTATTGGATCCCCCTTGTCCACATGTTTGTTCACCCCCTCAAAGAACATTAACAGGTTAGTGAGACAAGATCTTCCCTTACAGAACCCATGTTGAGTCTGCCTCAATAGGTTTTGTTCATCTATGTGCCTACTAATTCTTTCCTTAATAATGGTTTCCACCAATTTACCCGGTATCGACGTCAGACTGACTGGCCTGTAATTTCCCGGATCTCCTCTGGAACCCTTTTTAAAGATGGGAGTGACATTAGCTACCTTCCAGTCCTCAGGAATGGAGGCTGATTTTAAGGAGAGATTACATATTTTTGTCAGGAAAACCACTCACCCCTCTGTCTCCTGCTCCTGTTCCTGCTCAGAGCTCAGCTGGGTCTCCTCTGCCTCTCTCTCTCTCTCTCTCTCTCTCTCTCTCTCTCTCTCTCTCTTCTAACAGAAGTGATTTGCTTCTATACAATCTGAAGGATCTTTTTATAGGTTTTTCAAAGAGGGTAGTATGGCAAAAGGTGGTAGGGCTTCATACAACAAATAGCACCCAAATGACTTTTCCTCTCTGCTAAAGACACCAAATATTTCAAGGACATTGGACAAAGGGTCTGATTTTAGGGACCCCTGAAAGGGTCCATTGCTTCCTACAATGTTTGTTCCTGTGGGGAAAACTTGGAATCCAGAGGTCAGATCTACCACCCATTATTTAGAGCACTCCCTCCCCAGCTGGTCAGCAGTGCATCTGCCATTCAAACTGATCTCCCTCTACGCAGGGCTGCCATTGAGGTTGACTCAGAAACTCCAACTGGTACAAAATGCAGTGGCGTGTGTCCTTACTGGGACACCCCTCAGAGCACATATACAACCAGTGCACCGCCAGCTGCATTGGCTTCCAGTGAAGTACCAAATCAAGTTCAGGGTTATGGTATTAACCTTTAAAGCCCTGAGTGGTCTGGGACCAACATATCTGCAGGACTGCCTCTCCCACTATGTCCCCCAAAGAGCACTGCGCTCATCAGATCAATATCTGCTGGTGGTTCCCTGGCCCAAAAGACATCTGTTTAGCCTTGACCAGAGCCAGAACCTTTTCAGCTATGACTCTGGCCTGGTGGAACACTCTCCCAAGTGAGATCAGGGCCCTGCGGGATTTGCTTCAATTATGCAGGGCCTGTAAAATGGAGATGTTCCTAAAGCATTTACCTGCAATTTGCTTGCATTATAAGGCCATTCCATTAGGGAAACGCATTTGCTTTTGCAAATCATTAAGGGAACCTAGCTTTTGCAAATAGGAGAAGCAGAGATAAGAAATAGAACCTTTGCAGAACACACAAGATTGCATGACCATATTAGGCGTCATTAGGCCCGTTACTAGGAATTGCTAAACTCTGCTTGTTATTCTGTCATGAAGAAAGTTAACACCTGGCTGATAACAGGAAAATATCGGCCTTCCCACAAGGGACATGTGATGAGCCAAGGATGTTTGTGGTTTTGCAAAAGAACACAATGCTTCAGGCTTCATGGTCAATGTCTGTAATAATTTTGCATGATTTTTTTCCTGTACTCTGTTGAAAAACTATTTAAGTCGGCTCAAACCTGCATTCGGGGTACATGCCCTGTTTTGAAAGTGCCCTGAGAGGTGCTTTTGGCTGTACCGCGTGCTTAATAAACAACTGTTGATTCTCCTTGCTGACTCCCTGGTGGTCTGTCTCTCAGAATTCCTGCTACATTCCACCGGGCCTTTGGTTGAGGCAGTGGGTGTCCAGTTATATTGGCCTCCCCTGCTTCACCCTGCTCTGGCCTGTTATGATATCAGATCAGAGATTATTGGTGGTTATTGCCCACCACCCAGCTTGTTAATCATGGGCACACCTTTGTGTAAACCTTACTGGAGCACTTTGCACTTATGCCTACTTGCCATCTTGTATGCTGATTTATTTATTATTATTTGCATAGCTTAGTCGGTAGAGTGTTTTAACTGTTTTTATTTGTTTTACCATTTGTTGTAAGCCACCCTGAGCCCTGCATGCAGGGGAGGGCAGGATAAAAATCTTAATAAATAAATGTTGGTCTCCAGAATTTGGAGGTAGATCTTCCCATTGAAAATAATGGCCCTTTAAAGTTTAGAGAGCCAATGTGGTGCAGACCAACTGGGGAGTGCTCTCTCCACCCTAGCGACAATTCTGATATTATCAGGAGTGGTGATAGCAGAATTGGGAATCATGTCAGCGATGGAGGGGCAGTGTCAGATGCTGCTTATTCAGTACCTGAAATGTTGGGTTATTGGGTTAGCAATTTTTTATTGGGTTAGCAATATCTGACTGCACACCCCTGTTGCACACCTGCAGTCTGCACTCAAAGGTAGCAGAGAGAAGAAGTGTCAAGCTGACTATTTAATTTTATATTGGCCTCCAAGCTGGCTATTTAATTTTACCAGAATGAAGATGCTGAATGAAGACTGAAGAGGATAACAAATGAAAAGTGTTGAAGATAAAAACTAAGACGGTAGACAGATGAAGAAGAAGCATAAAATTCCTTCCATTTCATCCAGGTAGGTTCTTATAGGAGCAGTACTTTTTTCTCTAAGAACTAGGCAAAGACAAATATATTTTAGTTTCAGTGATTTCAACAGAAGATTAATTTCAGTCCCAGATTTGCACAGTCTAACTGTGGCTGCTCAGAGGCGAACAAAGTTACTTTACATGTATATAAAGGAAGTGTCCTTCACAGAAGAACACCTTGACTGAGCCCTGCCACAGGACAGAGGTTCATGAGCTGAACCCGTATTCACTGGGTGGGAAATTTGAAAGGATTTGTAGCATGGGTTTCCTTGGAGACTTTTAGTAAAGACAGCAAATTATATAGCCACAGAAAAAGTTCTATAACTACACCAGAAAGCTTGTTTAGTGATCTACTATTATAAAGCAGCAGAATTTTGTTCATTATAAGTAGTGACATGGATCTGTAAAAGAAACTCAATGCCTATGAAGAAGATTCCAATACCTTTGATGTTAAAATGGAGGAAAAGCAAGAATGGAGTGTGTAGTATGGGGGGGGGGGAGCCTGAGACCACAACTTGCCATCTTATAAATTGATTTTTGATGTAAAGATGTGGATGTCACAAAACCAGGTAATATCACAAAAATCCAGTCTCTCAGAAAGCAATGTATGCATCAGGCTTCTGCCTCTCAAGTGCAGCTATGCCACAAAAAGAAATTTGGAATTTTTCTCCAATTCCCTCCACTTGATCAGCAAGAAAGCTAATACAAGCACTTCCATATGGAGAAAATAGCTCCAGCCAAAACAAGTTGTTCAGCTTGTTACAATCAGTATGAATCGGTTCATAGAAAAAAATTGGCATGGTTTCATTTTCTTTTATTTAAAGGAAATGATCATGTTTTGATCTTCCTCATTTAAAGAGAACTTTTGAACACATAAAAATACTGGAGTTGTGAGGCAGTAAATAATACTGTGCTATGTGAAAATACAGATGGATGTGAGAATTTCTAAATTTGGTAAAGAGAAAAATTAGAGAGCTCTGTTTTATTTTTTCTCTAGAAGAAAGAAAAAGCTTATAATTTTTTTAACTATTGCAAAGTTTCTTATATTTGCTGTATGAGGACACGAGGAAGAAATAAAGCAACTTATGCATGATGTTCTAATAACAAACAAAGAAAAACCTGTAGTGAACCCAGTGTCAAGCCCATTGACTTTAATGGCTTTCAAAAAGTGTAACTCTCTTAGGACCAATGCTCCCTCTAAGCTGTGGCATCTTGTGAGCAAAAATTCTACTTTGTGAACTACTGGCATTAAAGTTGTAAGTAAATAAATTAGTTTGCTCTGAAGCCATCCTTCCTGAGCTAAGACAAAAATGTGTGAGCCGGAGGCTAAAATACTGTGAGGTAGCTCACACTAACTCAGCTTAGAGGGAACACTGCTTAGGACCGCACTATTAATGACCAGCTTTCTAAAATATGAGATCTGCTACTTGTAGAAAGCCCTGACCTGGACAGCCCAGGATAGCCCGATCTCATCAGATCTTGGAAGCTAAGTAGGGTTGGCTGTGGTCAAGTATGGTAGGAAGACCACCAGGAAATAGCAGGGATGTGATGTGGAAGCAGGCAATGGAAAACTGCCTCCAAAGTCTCTTGCCTTGAAAACCCCATGGGGTCACTATAAGTCACCTGTAACTTGATGGCAAAGAATCCACAACATTTGTAGAAAAGTCCTTTAGTAATAAGATAATAGAAACTTGCTTTTGTTATTATATTATTCCTCTTAATGGAAAAATGTAGCCTTCATATATTGTAGCTTAAGAATTATCAAGGAAAGGGTAACCCAGGAACTTATCCATTTATACATGTTTTGTTTTGTATGGTCATTTCAGTGGGAAACATGGGAGTGTGGCAGTTCACAGGAAATGGAGTAAAACTGGGTGGAGTTTTAAGCAGGATGGTATATTGGGACTGGAACAAAACGGAATGGCTGGGGGGGAATGTCTGCCGCTTTCCCTGCAGATTACCTTAACTGAAAAATAACACAAGTTTTCTACCAAGTAGTTTAGGATCTGGATTTTGACAAGAGAGGAAGACAATAGGAGGAAAAGAGAAAGCAGAAAGGCAAGAATAATGGGACAAAAAAGACCTATCACCACTTACATATAAAGGATATCTTTGAACAAAGGAACATGTTTATAGATCAATGCAAATTTATACAAGCACAGTTTGAAGCCAAATTGCCATGTAATAAATATATACAGCTTACATTTCAGAACCTAATTTATAGATTATAGCTCTGCTCATAGGGCAAGAGTCTAATTAGGAATTGGGGGGGGGATATTTTCTGTCTCTATCTCTTGACAGTTTCATGCAGTTTATATGCAGGAAACCTATCTAGAAATAGTAACATGGTAGTACCATTTTTTTTAACTACTAGAAATGGTTGCAAACCCTCCTTGTCAGGACTTTCATACAGATTAATTACTACTACTGGTCTAATCCACCAGGCCAAGCCTTTCTACTTTTTGTGGTTAAGGCTGTTAGCCAAAGACAAAATACAACATAACCTTCACATAGTGAGAACAGTAGGAAGTATGGCTCTTCAGCATAATCTTCTCTTTTTTGTTGCGAGAAAAGATCAGAGAATCCTAACCCTTATTCCTTAAACAGGGACTGAAAGAATGGAAAACACTTTATCTTTCAGACACCTTATGAATTATTGTGATTATTTGGTGCAGTGTCACAAGGAGTCACTAATTGGCAATGAATATATATCCTAAAATATTTCAGGCAAGTATCTATATATTCTTAGTTATTCATAGACAGAGAGGTAATCAGTGGCAAGTATAAGATGCCAGACTAATTCAGTAATATGTTGAGGGTCTTGTTAAATAAAGTAGACATAACAACAACAATAATAATAATTGATGATGATAACAACAACAAGGCCTACCAGAATCCCTTATAGCAGCTTGCCAAGACACCTTACAAAGGGCCTTTTCTAAAACCTGTTCTGGAGCTGCGCCAGGTTCTGGTGCCTGGGAACTATAAGAAGACATGAAATGGACTTCTGAATAACACAGCAATCATGCTGAATCAGCAGTTAGGATTGCCAGCTCTGGATTGGGAAATTCCTGGAGATCTGGGAGTGGAGCCCGGGGAGGGCAGTGTTTGGGAAGGAGCGGCAGCTCAGTGGGGATATGATACCATAGAGTTCACCCTCTGAAGCTGCCATTTCCTCCAGGGGAACTGATCTCTGTAGTCTGGAGATCACTTGTAATTCCAGGAGAACTCCATGGCAACTCAAATGAGCGCCGTTCCAGTTCCCATAAACTTTGTGCTGATTCCTCAGGGATGACGCCTACTTGTTGGAACCAACTACCATGACAAGCATGTGTGGATGAGCTACATTTTTCAGAATCATTCTCAGCTGCAACCGGTGATGGCTGGGGAGTAGACATCAAGATCCAATCTTAAACAAACACGGGGGGATGCAGATTATTTTATTTATTTTATTTTATTTCTTCGGCTTGCTACCCCGCTCTAACCCCTGAAGGGGTCTCTGAGCGGCTACAGTTATTCATTATCCCTAACCTATGGCCACAATTCTCTTAGGGGTGGGGACATCCCTACTGGCACCCAGTGGAGGTTTTTTTTCTTTTCCTTTCTTTTTCTCGGGTCAGCTTTGTCGTCTTCAGCTGCGGCTTCTGGCTCTTTTTTTCTGGCGATCTTTTCAGCGGTGGATTGGTTGGCCCTTCTGCCACGCGGCATGCTCGGCGCGGCCATGGCTCTGTCCTCACGGCTCCGCCCCGCCTGCGCCGCCACGCTCGTGCGTCGTCCCGGCTCCACCTTCTCCACCGCCGTTTGGTTTCGCCACCGATGTATCCGGGTGCCATTTTCGCCGCTCGCTGCTTTCGCCGTCCGCCAAGCTCCGGCCCTCCAACGACCCCCACGATGGGGGAGGGTGCCCCCTACCATCTAAGGTAGGTTCCCATTTATTTACTTGCGCTTATTTTGATATTAATGGCGCTTTCGAACCGCTGGGTTATCTGCTTCCTATGTGAAAGTGCTTCATTTTCCTTATGCATGGTGGCCAAGGATGGCTTTTTAATACTCATTGGTTGCAGTTGTGTTTATAGTTGCCAGTCTGAGTTTGTCAGCTGGTTGGAAATTTAGGGGGAAGGGGCCTACCAGTTTCAGTGCTCCCAGTGTTGCAATGTCACTTCTGGCACAAACAACAATGATGCTCTAGTACATGCTCAAACCTCTATGGCTCTGACACATGACATCACTTCCAGTTCACACCAAAAATGACATTGTAATGCCAGAGAAAATGCTGACACCTGTGCCCCACCCCCTGTTTCCATCTCCAGACTGTTGAGTGGTGGCAGGGGACAAACAGCCCAAACCAGAATGTCTCCAGCTATAATGGGAGACCTGCCCCCCCCAGTTATTCCATTCATAGCTAATGATTTGTTCTGAGTCCAGCTGATTTTTCCATACATTGTGCAATGTTTTGAGATTACCTCTT
Organism: Gekko japonicus; assembly: GCF_001447785.1. NCBI lineage: Eukaryota > Metazoa > Chordata > Lepidosauria > Squamata > Gekkonidae > Gekko > Gekko japonicus. The sequence goes on from NW_015167059.1 coordinate 419,569, forward strand.
GTTTTGTTGTAAAAGCAGATGATCAGATGAGAACTTAAACCTATTTTGTACATTGTTTAAATTTTCCATGCATCTTTGTCCATTCTTTATTTAGATTTTGTTTGTAAATTATAGCTGCCTCTTGTGCATATGCACTCATGTGGATTTATGCACTAACTATCATAAATAAACAAATGGCTGGAACATTATACATTAAAATAAAAAACAAGTATATTTCACCTAGCCCTTTCACCATACATAACAAATGAACAAACACAGTTTTAGAGGTCTTAGGGTACTCATTTCTTTGTAAATAAAAGAAATCTCAAACACATCAATCCATGAATGAAAACTAAAGAAACAAATCTCATGAAAATTGTGAGGCATTTAAATATTTCAAACCAAGACAAAATAGGACTGTTGAATCTTATATTTGTGAAATCTGGAAAACATGAAGGAAAAGTGATGAAACCATTCCTTAGAAGAAGATGCTAACAGTGGGGTTTTCAGACTGAAGCCACCTTTCATGTTTTTGCATGTGTTGTGCCACTTCTGATAATTGCGCCACCAGTGCAATCTTCCCCTCAGGAGTGGGGTGGGGGGGCTGCATTTTTTTTTTTGCACATGCATTGAAGCGTTGGAGCATTTCAGCAGCCTTGGTCAATACACCTTCTTTACATGAGAATAGCCCCAGTTATTCTTGTGTGAAGCACAGTAGCTGAAGCAAAAAAGATAATTTATTTGCACCTTTATTAGGAGCTGCGGTGGCTCAAATGGTTAAGACGCTGAACAGCAGGCTGTGGAAGGTCGGTAGTTCAGCAGTTCGAGACCCGAGTGTGCCGTATGACGGAGTGAGCTCCTGTCTCTAGTTCCAGCTCCTGCCAACCTAGCAGTTCGAAAGCGAGAAATTCCAAGTAGATAAATAGGTACCACTTCAGTGGGAAGGTAACAGCGTTCCGTGTGCCTTGGTGTTTAATCATGCCAGCCACATGACCATGGAAATGTCTTTGGACAGCACTGGCTCTTCGGCTTTGAAACGGAGATGAGCACCGCAACCCTAGAGTCGGATTCGACTGGCTTTCGAGCAAGGGAACATTTACCTTTTTACCACTATTGAACAATAGTGCTATAGACTCCTTATTGCTTGAAGTCACACATTTGTAAGGGCCTGGCCTTACAAACAAATTGCTTTTAATTGCTTGTATATATTTAGGATCATTGGATCCTTGTGTACTTTTAATGGTTTTAATCATTTATGTGATTAATACTGAGCTCGCATCCACCCAGTGCTGCATGAACTGCACGGACTGCCTATTGAATACCGGATCCATTTCAAGGTGTTGGTGCTTATCTTTAAAGCTCTATATGGCCAGGGGCCAGCATACCTTCGGGACCACCTCTCCCCATATGAACCCCGTAGAGCACTGAGGTCTGCTAACCAACATCGTTTGGTAGTCCCCGGCCCCAGGGATGTCCAACTTGCCTCAACTAGGTCCAGGGCCTTTTCGGCCCTGGCCCTTACTTGATGGAATGAGCTCCCATATGAGATCAGAGCCCTGCGGGATTTATCACAATTCCACAGGGCCTGTAAGACAGAGTTCTTCCACCAGGCTTTTGATTGGGGCAGTGGACATCCTCCCCCTCAGTTCCCTCCCCCCATCGGTGGCCTGGATCTGAATATAGGATATAGGAACCATCTAACTGCTGAGACATTTGGCTAAATTATACACGGCACTTTACGAGCTATGTTGTTTTAAATTGTTGTTTTAAATTGTTTATATATTGTATTGAGACTGTTGGAACCCACCCTGAGCTTGCTTGCGGGAAGGGCGGGATACAAGACCTAGAAAATAAATAAATAAATAATGTATTGGTTACTTTCTTTGCATTTTATTTATTTTTAATTATGTATTCACAATAAAGTTTTCTTTCTTAGTGTTAGGTTTTAGGATAGGAGGAAGGTATGCACTCCTCTGAGATTCAGAACACCAGCTTGATTTTCCTTCCCAATTGTTGCTACAGTTTTTCTATTTTTGGTTCCTGTTTTCTTTTGATTTCCCCCCCTTCTTTATTGCATAATGGTTAGATTTTTTTTGGGGGGGTGTATACATTCAGCTTCCTGGCCTGACACTCTCCCATGGCTGCCTTAGCCACCTACCTGAGCAACCTGCTTGAGGAGAAGTTACAGTCAGTCTCTGTTAAGATGAGGTTGACCAACTATGCCATTTCTCCCTCGAAGGTAGAATTGTGAGGACCCCACCCCCTCCCCAAGCCAAGACCCACTTGGTTAGTAGGGTCCCCCTCTTATTTTGGAATTAGTTGTTTTGATAGGCACCTCCTTTTACAGCCCAAGTACCATAGGCGTAATCTTCGTGGGGGCGGTGGGGCTTCAGCCCCCGCCGAAATTTTCAGGAAAGTGCTCAGCCTCCCCCGGGAGCCACCCTTGCTCCTAGCACAACAATGCCTCTGGCCCAGCCCCAGCCCCCCCCAGGAAATTGGAAAGTCTACACCCTTGCCAAGTACCAAGGGGATCTGAAACTCTGGGAGTCCCATAAAGGCACTGGGTACAGCCAGGACATGGGGAAATCCCAGGGATGAAGAGGAAGGATGTGCTGGCATTACCAACCGATTAAGTGCAATCTCTCCCAGTTCAGGGTTCTCAGTAACAATAAGACATCTCAATATAAGACTTCATTCTAAATAACAAAAGACTTTTCAACACTGGAATATCCTAGCATACCCCAGAGGTGTCTGTCCAGCCCAAGGAAGTTGCTATTACATTAACCACACCCAAATCCTCTTTTTCCTTTTTTAAAAAACGCAATAAAAAAGAACACTCTGGTCATTAATTTACACTCCATCCTGTTTCAGGACCTATTTTGACACACCCAAACTTTTGTGTCAATGCAGATCTGGCTCACTGCTGCCTTATTAACAGTGGCATACTGTGCTGAGTTACTCCAGTCTAAGCCTATTGAAATCAATGGGTTTAGACTGGAGTAGCTTCACACAGGTTTGCACTGTAAAATATATTAATCATGTTGCCTCACCCAGGCTCCTTGTGCCCATGCAAATGGCTCACAATAGCCTAAAGATATTTCCCCACCAACTTTTGACAGCAGTCAACTTTAAACCAGTTAGTGATATTCAATTTTTTTATCTTGATCCAGACCAAACCCAGGATGGCCCAAATCCCACCTATCCTGGGGATCTTCTGTTCATAAAAGAAGGACCCCATGCCACAGAAAATTGTTAATCAGATCCCTGGTCTAGATCTCTGCTGGTCAGAACTCTGGTATCTTCGTGGTCTTCGTGCATCACACCTGTGGGATATAGTGTACCTGTGCCAACCTCGATCAGTTCCTCTTGAAAGCGAAAGGGATTTTTGTGCCCACTCCCCAGTCATGCGTCGGCCCCACTGTGCATGACCAAGGGAGGGGCACGACAATCCTGCCAGTTCTCTTCTGACCATCGCACTGATAGGATCTTCTCCGCTTTGGTTGGTAAAAACTTTGGCTTTAAGGCCTATTCCTCTTTATTACGTGAAAGGACATTGCTACTAGGAATTCATTGGGTTTTTTTGAACTTTATCGTTTGGTCTCTTTTTCACAGACCGTGTCCCCCCCCCACGGCCTATGGCCAAGAGGTGGGGTTTCTTTAAATGGTGCCTCAAGTGCAGTAGTAAAATCACTTCCCCGGACGGACACTCACTTTGCCTTCTGTGCCTTGGGGAATCTCACCGAGTGGACTCTTGTACACATTGTGCAAAGTTCTTGAAGCAGACGAGAAAGAACAGAGCTGCTAGTCTTCACATCACGCTTTTGGAGTTAGCGCTCTCACCGATGTCGTCACAGGACATTTTGGAGCATGTGTCAATGTCAACTGCTGCCTCGACATCCACGGCTGCATTGTCCCCGACCGACTAACTCAGATGTCGACCATCCAATGCTGAAACGCTCGGCCCAGACATCTCAGTCCGAAGCCCATACTCCCTCCAAAAAATGCAGGGAGGGCAAGGATGATCGGCCAGTCAAGCATAAAAAGCATAAGAAAACTCTCCCTATGCAAACTCCGCTGACCCCTCGGAGAGCCATGGAATCGAATCTTGCAGGAGCTGCTTAGCTTCACTCTTCGAGCCGAGAGCAGCCACAAGGTGTACCGCGGTTGCCTTCGCTGCATCCTATCCAGCTCACTGACTCTGAGCATGATATGGACTTGATGCAAATCTCCCGGTCTTCCAGTGTCGAAAGCCTACACTCCGACCGTGGAGCCGACACATTTGTCCATCCTTCACTGTTCCAACCCAATGATCGAGAATGGCCATTGGCACTGATCCACCCACTGCTACCCCCTGGGATCAGCGGCAATGGCAATACATGTATGGGACCTATCCATTCTCAAGTGGCATGCCGTGGTTCCCCCCCCAGCCTGTGGATTGGGACCATCAGTCTACCTCCTCCTGGCTCTCTCGGTATCGAGATCCTCAACTGATGCTGGAGTTTGTGGGGCCTCAGCTATCGAGACTGATGGGCAAACCTTCCAAATCACCGCCTCCGATAGTTCCCAAGTTTAAAGGGACATTCTTTTCCATAGTTCTGGCACAGCTGTTCTTGAAAAAGGGCAGTTTCTGTCAAGAGCTCTCTCAGACTCACCCACCTCACAAGGTGTCTGTTGTGGGGATGGGAAGGGAAAGGAGTTTGTAAGCCGCCCTGAGACAACTTTGGGTAGTGAAGGGCGGGGTATGAATCCAATCTCCTCCTCCTCTTCTTCTTCTTCTTCTTCTTCTTCTTCTTCTTCTTCTTCTTCTTCTTCTTCTTCTTCTTCTTCTTCTTCTTCTTCTTCTTCTTCTTCTTCCCTTCACAAAGCAGTGAAGAATTAGCTAGCTGCTTCAAGGCCAAGCAGGAATTGGGGTGTATGTGTTTTTCCATCTGCTTCACACTGCTTTTATAAAGGAAGCTATTGTGATAAATAGAGTTGGGCTTGCTGACATTAGTTAGCTGGGATTGTTTGGTTATAGTAAGAAATAATGCATGCTGGATCAAATCATATGAATGACCCATATACAGTGATAAGTTCAGAACTGGGTAACGTACTCAGGAAAGTGATTCGGCCCATGAAAGTACAGCTCAGGATGAAAAGTGCTTAAAACTTCATGGGAACTTGTCATCTGTGGTGTCCCCACAGACATGGGTAGGAGAATTAGAGACTAAGAATTGGCTTCATGGAGTAGACCAGTCACACATTTTGTTTCCAACAGTTGTTAACCAAATTGGTTCCTGTATCAGGGCTGTTGCTTGAAGAGTGTTCCCTGCTTGTGAAGAACCAGAACACAAGTTCCAGGGTAAAAAGGGACTGTTTAAGTCTGTTGGATACATAATGCTCCACCTGGCACAATAAATCACCCAGGAAGGAAAGCTGAAAGGAAGACAGATACTTATCCATCAAATAACTATATTACTTGAATCCAAGATACAGAATAGAAAGGGGGGAGGGAACAAGATAGTAGGTCAAGATTAAACAATTCAATAGCAATAATACAGCAATGATGTATGCATGGTGGTTCTGTAAAAATAAGTCACTTTGCACAATCCTAGTAGTCAATTGTATTACTTTAAGGTACATGCTCAATTTCAAGTTACTCTTGTTCCAAATTGCGTTCCTTCCACATGGCTAGTCCAGAGAAACCAACTGAAGAAAAGGGAAAGTTGAAGGGTTATCCTAAAAAGGAACAAAAAGTGTGGTGGGATCAGCAAAAAAGGAAGAAAATTGGAATTATTTAAGAAAATTGGAATTATTTCACACAGGGACTGAAGTTGGATTACACATTGTGAGTCAATACAATCAATAAAATGGGACAGTGTTGGCATGGTCAGCATGCAGGCCAATGTGGTCTAGTGGTTAGAGTGTTGAGCAAGAATTTGGAAGATTCAGGTTCAAATCTCCACTCTGTCATGGAAGCTCGCTGGATGACCTTGGGTCAGTCACACATTTTCAGCCTAATCTACCTCACAGGGTTGTTGTGATCATAAAATGGAGAAGAAAAGAATAATGTAAGCCACTTTGGGTCCCCATTGGGGAAAAGGTGGCGTACACCAGAGGTAAATATATAAGATAAATGATTAGGTTCACAAATGTGCTTTTGGCTTAATTCTAGAATACAAAATTGACACAACAGAAAATTGCTATGCTTACATTCCCTATGAATTAGATTCCAATAGGGTTGGAACCAGTCACAGCTACCTAACACATGTGGGAAGAAAAATCTCATAGTTATTTTGAAGCAGTCTATGGGAATCTACTAGAAGCCAAACAAGACATCTGGCTAAATTTCAGAACCTGGCAAGATTTTTGTGGTTTGGGAAATACAAATTCAATGGGAAGTTTAATTTCATCAACAATTTTAACAGTTGCCTGGGAACTGCAACTCATCATTAAATATCTAGAATTTATAGTCCTGCACCAAAACATGTAAATTAAGAACCACAAGTTCTGTCAATTGTTCTCACTAACTATGGTATGTGATTTATTGTGGTCTATTTACAGAATGCCTCAATTCTATACTTATTAATATCAGCTTGAGAATGTTGATGACTTGGTAAAATCTGTTAGAGATGTATGGCATTTATAAAGGATTATACCTCCCCAAATTTGAGGAGAAGCATTAAAATATGTTCTCTTATTGAATTTTTCCCTCAAACTGAAACAGCTAACAATTTTTTCCAAAACACAACAATAATATAGACAAGAAAACCAAAGTCAGCTTTGGAACTACTATGTGTACAATATAAAATGAAGAGCTGAACTATGTATTACAGTGACCGACTGTCCCCTTCCTTACGTTATATTGGTGATGTGGAATTCACTACAGTGCTGTTCTTTTCTGTACCATCAAAGTATCATAAGGTGCCCACAGACACAATGGAAGAACCCTGCTGTGGTTTCTCCCCAAATGAATGCCCCCCCCTACTAAGAAACTATACTAACACTAGCATCATAAATAACTGCAGTCTATAGGCACCTATTCCAGCAGCTGTGTACTCACAGGCTCAATGTATCTGAGTTCAGTCCCCTCCCCTTCATCCCCCAATCTGTATGGCTTTCCCTTCCCTGGAATGGATAAAGATAGCATTGATAATGCTCTGGTCTAAGGTTCCAGCTCTTTTATAGAATCATAGATTTGGAAGGGACCTCCAGGGTCATCTAGTCCAACCCCCTGCACAATGCAGGAAATTTACAAATACCTCACCCCCACACACACCCAGTGACCACTGGTCCATGTCCAGAAGATGACAAAAAACCTCCAGGATCTCCAGCCAAATTGGCCTGGAGAAAAATTGCTTCCTGACCCCAAAGTGGCAATCAGCATTTCTCTGGGCATAAGAAAGGGCCACAAGAACTAAGCACTGATGCAACCCTCCCTTCCCTCCCTCTCATGATCTGCCTAAGTTCACAGAATCAGCACTGCTGTCAGATGGACATCTAGCCTCTGTCTGAAAACGTCCAAAGTAGGAAAGCCCATCACCTCCTGAAGAAGCCTGTTCCACTGTCAGGAAGTTCTTCCTAATGTTTGGCCAAAAACTCTTCTGATTTAATTTCAACCCGTTGGGTCTGGTCTGACCTTCTGGGGCAACAGAAAACAACTCTGTACCATTCTCTATATGACAGCCCTTCAAGTACTTGAAGATGGATATCATATCTCCTCTTAGTCGTCTCCTCTCCAGGCTAAACATATACAGCTCCTTCAGCCTATCCTCATAGGATTTGGTCTCCAGGCCCCTCACCATCTTTGTTGCCCTCCTCTGGACACATTCCAGTTTGTCTATGTCCTTCTTAAATTGTGGTGCCTAAAACTGAACACAATACAGTTGAACCTAGGCTGTACTGTGATTCTGTCCATACCAAACATGGTTCATTTTGACATAATTTTTGATGTCATCATCTTGGTTTGAATTCAGACCATGTATCCTTGGCATTCAGATCCCATGATTCACAAACTTGTTTAGATGAACCTTTTTTATGAATGCCCATTAAGAAACTAATGATATGAAAGACCTGTGCCTGAAACTCTGGAGACCCCCCAGCAATCTGAACAGACAATACTGACTGTGAAAGACCAATAGTCTAATTTAGTATCTGGCAGCTTCATGCGCATTCATGAAAGCTAGTAGTATCATCCCAAGCACCGTTACACCCTTTTAAGCTCATTAGCTTCAGTGAGCTTAGAAGGATGTGCGGTACCCCACTGCTTACCCCCCTCCACTGAGAGAACTGCCCATTTATACTCACTCTCTGTTTTCTATTAATTAGCCAATTTTTGATCCATAAAATATCCTTTAGCGTTCTAACAGCATTCTCCCCTGCCTTCAAGGGTGTTGCCGCTACTGCTTTCAGGATAGCATCCCTGACGTGCCTCTTTGAGAATCTTACTACAATCTCCCCAGGTAGATTGTTTTTCTTTATATATCCTGAATATGACCTATAGGCCACATCCATGTCATTGAGTAGCAGTTCCGCTTTTATTTCTGTTACTGGGGCGAGTAACTTGCTCATAAGTTCTTTAA
>NW_015167059.1:430485-430666 GCF_001447785.1 Gekko japonicus
TTTGAAATTGTTATTTGATTACAACACTATTAAATTAATACAACACTAATTAATATTAGGTGGTACTCTAATAATATCCTGTATGTCATTTTAAGACACTTTCTGAAATAATATCTGCTCTTAAAAGAATTACCTGCCACAGAGTGTGACAGTTTCTAAAATTATATTATGGAAGTTTTAA
>NW_015167059.1:431055-471121 GCF_001447785.1 Gekko japonicus
AAAATCCTACATCCCGGCAAACTTGTTTATACGTATGGTAACACAGTCATTTTTCTTAACCAACTTAGAAGAAGTGCAGTGTGAGCAGAGATGATTAAATATGCATCCCTTGATCTTTTTAAAAAAATCCTACATCCCGGCAAACTTGTTTATACGTATGGTAACACAGTCATTTTTCTTAACCAACTTAGAAGAAGTGCAGTGTGAGCAGAGATGATTAAATATGCATCCCATTAAGAACTATATATCTTATGTCTAGACATTTATTGTGTTATGAGAGGAAAAGATGAATGGGTGGGAGTCTAAATCAATGCATATGTCTGTAAGTCAGGACTGCCTTGTGAGACAAAGTAGAAGCTTAAATTAGACAGTTTAATTCAAAAAGAAAGCACAAAATATTTCTTGGCTCACAATATGGGGAGTATTCTCCTCTTCCAAGTAATGTGTTCATGTGTGCACGCATGCACATGTGTGCCTGTGCATTCATATGTAGGAAATCATTGGATTGGATCCAACAGATCATGAATAAAATGAGTTCACAGAATGGATATTTTATCCCACAGATCTCTTTTGTTGTTATTGCCATGCAATCCCTTGCCTTATCTACTGATAGTGATTAGGAAACCCTCCAAAATATAGTGTGATACAGCAAAAAGGTAAATCAGAGGAGTCTTTTCTTCTTTTGTAAGTTCTTCCACATTTTAAAAAGAATTTTGCTGAAGAGGTTCTGGAACTCCATACCAGCGTGTTCCCCTAGAAAAAAAGCCCTGTTTGTAATACTGGGAGATTGCCAGACGCCATCTGTAGTACACTATTGTTTCCACAGTCTCATTTTCTTCCGATTTTTAAAAGAACTACATCAACTGCTTTTTGCCTCATTGTCTGAGGGGCAGGCAAGGACACTGGGCTCCCTACCCATCAAGGACAAGGAGCAAGCAAACTTTATAAGTTTACTTGTCCCCTCTAGTGACTGGCTGTTTGGAGCAGCCCACCTGCCTATCCTGGTATTTTGAGAAATCCAAAGAAGGGATCACAGTACACATCAACACAAACAAACACTGTGATGAAATTGACAATAACATTTAATTCTTCTGAACATTAATAAAAACTTTTGCAATATAGCTCAGGAAATTCTAACATATTCAAGAAAAAGTCCACCATCCTCTATGAGCACCCGGTTTTATACTCATTTCAACAATCTTCCTCAGGAGTAGTCCTGTTATGTTAGAAGGTGTCAGCCTTTTGATACAGTTTAGCTACTTCTTTTGCTTCCTTCAAATAGTAGCAGCATTAACTTCTTTTTTACTTCAAATTATTGCAGCTTAACTTTTTTTTCAAATTATCTTCCAGTTCCATTTTAAGTATTTGTACTAGGAGCAAGCCAGTTAATTAATTTCTTAATAGTAGCAGCCCGTCCACTATTTTTATTTGGCTAGAAGCCTTCTTATTTCAAATTGGCTGGCAAATGTTCTCTATCTCACGTTGCTGGCTCAGTTGCTCTCCAGTAGATTATAGGAGTAACATTCCAGTTTTAACATTAATCAAAACAGTACATTATAGGAGTGAAAAGTACTGGGTTTGATGCATGGAGGACTCGGACCACGACATGCGATCAGACACATTTATTATACTTCACAACAAGACACACAAAATGGCCCTGCAAGGCCAACTATATACACTCCACCCAGCACACCTCTGTCCCAACTGGAGGGTTTGAATCTCCCACCAAGGGTGTTATTGATGGACTCCTGGTGGACTAGGATCCTAGGTCCCCTTTGTGTTTGGGGACCAAGCTCCTGCTTTAGTCATGGAACCCTGGTGGTGGTCCACGTACATAAGACCCCTCCCCCCTTAGTCTCGATCCAACCTATGTTACATAGTCCTTCAGATAGTGTGGGGGGGTCTGCGCTCTCAGAGGGAATGTTGGGGCGCTGGCACGGGGTTGCTTACAGCCACCTCTGGCTGGCTGACCATTTTTGGTTGCGACAAGGGCGGCGGCGGCTCTTCGGGTTCTGGTGGTGTGGCCAGGGACTCGACCAGTAGGGGCTCACCTGTGTGAGGAAGTTTGGGTCGAGTGCTGGCCAGTGCTGCATAGAGTCCTGGTCCCTTGAGCTGGGGTTGCTCTTCCGCCTCTGGGAGCTGTCACCGCTTAAGGTGGTCAAAGTGTTTTTTCAGGAGTTGGCCGTCCTCTGTAGAGACCTCATAGGAGACCAGGCTTGGAGGACCTGGCCTGACATCCAGGAGGGCCCTCTCCCAATGTTTCAGATGAACACGGGGTCACCTGGAAAGAACCTGCAGGGAGCGTCTCTTTGTTCCATCAGGTACTTTGAGTCTGGTGCCCGGTCTGGATATAGGTGGTCCAACAGGATTGTGGGATGCCGGCCCATCAGCAGTTCGGCTGGGCAGCAGCCGGTGACACGGTTGGGTGTTGTCCGCTGAGTCAGTAGGAAGCGGGCAAGCTGGAACTCCCAGTCCCCATCCATGATCTGACTGAGGGTTTCCTTTTCTGTGCGAACCATCCTCTATTCTTGACTATTGGTCACAGGGTGGAATGGTGCCGATCTTATGTGCTGAATCAGGTTCCACTGGAGGAAGTCCTGGAACTCCGCGGATGTGAAGGCAGTCCTGTTGTCAAAAACAATTGTATCCGGCAGCCCATGGGTTGAGAAGATCCAGCAGAGCAAGCGTATGATGGCCTTCATGGAGGTGGTGGACATGGGGCTGATCTCCAACCATTTGGACTATGAGTCTACTGTTACTAGGAATAACAGCCCCTGGAAGGGCCCAGCAAAGTCAATATGTAGCTGGGTTTGTGTGTAGACTTCTACAATTGGGTTGGCGTGCTTGGCAGGTTTGGGCAGACCACCTGGCAGGTCTGGCATTTCCTCACCCAGGCCTTGATCTTGGTGTCGATTCTCGGCCACCAAACATAGCTCTGGGCCATAGCCTTCAACCTTAAAATTCCCGGATGCGCCTTGTGGAGAGTGTGGAGGACCAGTTGTTGCAGGGCATGTGGAACTATGACCCTGCTGCCCCACAGGAGACAACCCTTGAGTGCCGACAGCTCGTCCCTGCGAGTTGCGAATGCTGCAAAGTCAGGGCCCACAGATGCCATGGGCAACCCCCTCACCACCCAGCCCCAAACCTGGGAGATGATGGGGTCTTGGGCCGAGCAGACAGTGATATCCTGGGCCTGAAGGGATGGCTAAGGGAGGCCTTCGAGCATCAGAACCCTGGGGGCAGGGTGGCATCCCTGGATGGGAGGGGCAGCCTGCTGAGGGCATCGGCATGCCCCATGGCCTTGCCCAGCTGGTGTTCCAGGTGGTAATTGTAGCCAGCCAGGAAGAGGGACCACTGGAGAACTCTGGCTGAGAGTACCTGGGGGGTCTGCTTATCAGCCACAAACAAGCCAAGGAGAGGCTTGTGGTCAGTTACAATAGTGAAGGGGCGCCCGTACACAAAGTTATGAAACTTTTTCACCCCCGCCCCAATCGCCAACGCCTCCTGGTTGATCTGTGTGTAATTGCGCTCGGCGGCCATCAAAGTCCATGAGTAGTAAGCCATGGGGACCTCCTGGCCTTCAGGAAGAATGTGGCCTATAACTGCGCCTACACCATAAGGGGAGGCGTTGCATGTGAAGACAACAGGTAGGGACTCATCGAAGTGTGCCAACACCTCATTGGAGATGAGTAGCGCCTTGACCACATTGAACACCGCCGCCTCCCTCGGGCCCCACAACCAGGGTGCTGACTTATCCAGGAGGCGGTGAAGAGGCTCTTCAACCGCAGCCTTGTGTGGCAGAAAGGCGTGCTAAAAGTTCAGGAATCCTAAAAACGCCTGAAGTTCTGCCTTGCATGTGGGATTGGGGGCCTCCACGATGGCTTTGACCTTGTCCCTTGCTGGATGGAGGCCAGATGCATCGAACCGGAAGCCCAGAAAGTCAACCTCCAGGACCCCAAGGAGGCAATTCTCTCATTTGACCTTGAGGCTTGCTGAGTTGAAATGGCGAAGGACGGCGCGGAGGCGGGAAACGAAGTCATCCGGGGTGGCCATGGCGTTAAGGACATCATCAAAAAATGGTGTCACCCCAGGGATCCCTTTCAACAAAGAGTCCATTAATTACTGAAATATCCCCGGAACCACACATACGCCAAACTGTAACCTCCTAATCTTAAACCCCCCCCCCGGTGCGTTACAGTGGTCTGGGCCATCGCTGTGGCCTCATCTACTGGCAGTTGTTGATATGCCTGTGTGAGATCCAACTTTCCAAAAATCTTAGCTCCAGCTAAGGAAGCCAACTCATGACTCACGACCGGGATGGGGTAGGCATGGTCGGGAAGGGACTTGTTCAAAGTGCATTTATAGTCCACGCAGATGCTTTAAGGAGTTATGATTGGGGTCTCCCACGGCGCATGGGAGACCAGTTTGTGGACCCCTTGCGCTACCATATGGTCTAGCTCCACATTGATCTTTGGCCGCAAAGCAAGCAGTGTGGTGCGGAAACGCATGCGGATGGGGGCATATATAGAAATATTGCTTCTATATTCACATACCTTCTCCTGTGATGTCTTTTGATAACATGCTGTGTCTTGTTTCCTGTAGCAAGCCAAATGGTGAGGCCAGATGGCCTCAATAGCCATACCATAAACCCACATTCTTTCACACTTTCATGCCAAAAGCCAGACCTCATGGCTACACTTTCTGGCCCACATGTAACAAGTCACGTACTCAATGAAGTAGCTGGAGTTTGGGGTCAACTGACTGCAGTCAGGGTCTCCAAACTTCCAGCCAATCCCACAAACCTGATGTTAGCAATCATGGCAACCAACAATTGGGCACACCCATGCCCACTCGCAATTGGCTGATGGCCACAGCTAATTTGTGACTGGAATTGGGATATAATTGATTGATCCCTATGGGAGTGACTCTCTTAGCTCTCCCTTCCTCCTCTTCTCATTGTCTGTTTTATTGCACCTGAAATGCTGTCTCTTGGAAAACAAAGACCTGCTTTGTGACTTGGAGCACATGGGTGTGCAAAAATGGGATTTCCCTTCAAAATCCCTTGGACTATTCTGGACTGTGGACGTTCCTGATGTGGTAACTATGTATCTTCAATGTGTAGTTAAGGCAAATTGCCCTAGCCTTTGTTATTTTGTAATCTCCTAGTCTGTTTGCTGTGCTCTGTACTGAATAAAGATCCTTCTTATTGCTAATTTGTCTTTGATGTTGTAACTTGGATTCCAAGTCTAAGTCTTGTCTGTCCCAGATGCCAACTAAGGGTTTGGAATCTCTCCCTTAGGAAAGGCAGGGACTAGTGAAAGGAGGTTCTGGTGGCAAATTGTCTGAAAACCACAGAGGGTATAGACACTCTCGAGGTTTGTTGTTTAATGTACTGAAAAGTGCAGGATTCCCTCTCATCCCTGGACTGGCCTGAGTGGGCTAATCCTGTACAGGGCAATTTGGGGGTTGAGTTACAATGAAACAGGGGGGCCCTTGTAACAACCCAGATCCCCATCAAATACCATGGGGAACTCCCCACAAAATCCCGCAGTGCACATTTATTAATGCCCCCCCACTGTGATGACTTGGGTGAGGTGTCCCTGTTTCCCATATATGTGACAATTGGTGTCACAGAAGCTGTACGATTTGCGCTCGTTCACCTCTCCTCAACTGGGACATGGGGAACATCCAGTAGGCTTACCGGGGTATCCGAAGGCTCCTGCGGATCCCATCGGCTTCTGGCGGTGGGGTGTGTGGATGAGACGGATGTTGTCCCGAGGATGGGGCTTCCACCCCCCATCCCAGCCCCACGACAGGGGAGTGCAACCCCCCAGGGACGGAGCTACAGAGCCCACACACGAAGCCGGAGCCAGGAAGATGAGCCCTGGCTCCCCAATCACTCACCCGGGCAGCTGGGAAGGCGAAGGTGGCCAGAGCAGGAACGGCGAGAGAGGCGGGTGATGACGGCAGAGGGGGGCGTGAGCGCACTGTTGGCAACCCCGGACGGGAGGGGGGAGGGAGGAGAGGCGACGCCCCAGGCTCTGGCCTCTGCTGAGGCCCTGAGCAGGCCGACAGCAAGGGTAGGTCGGGTGGGGTTGAGGCAGCCGCACCGGGCCATAGGCCCGGCACGAGAGCCCACCCACGCAGCCAAGCACAACGTCCGGGAGGGGAATTAGCAAGGGAAGGAGGGACCACGCCCCAGGAGTCACATCTTCGGTTTTACAGGGGGCGGAGCCACGGGAGCTGGGAGGTGTGGCAAGTGGTAGGGCACGCTGGGAACCAGGTCATGGATATATAAGCGGGAAGAAGGAGGAGGCCGGGGATGACTCCTGGATCGGAGGCTGCACATAAAGAGAGGGAGCTCCATCCAGCAGGGACGGGAGTGAGGGAAAGGTGCTGTAGAGGGAACATTGCTCCAGACCCCATCTGTAGTACACTATTGTTGCCACAGTCTCATTTTCTTCAGATTTTTTAAAGAACTACGGTACATCAACTGCTTTTTGCCTCACTGTCTGAGGGGCAGGCTAGGACACTGGGCTCCCTACCCATCAAGGACAAGGAGCCAATTCAGGGAGCACGAGATGGGATGCTGTCGGTGGTCGGTCATGGTGGGAGGCCTCGCGTGCGATGGCGAGCTAGAGGGCCTCGTTGAGTTTGATGTCGGGTGTGCCGATCATCTTTCTGCAGAGCTTCACGTTGCTGATTCCCCAGGTGAACTGGGTCAGGAGGTTCTCCTCTACCATTCGAGAAGTCGCACTCCATGGCGTGCTGGCGTAGCATGGCCATGAATGCAGCAGCCATCTCGCCGGGCTTCTGGATATGCCTCTGGCATTCCATCCGTTTGTCCAGCATCATCAGCTTGGGCGTGAGATACCTGGTCAGGGCGTCTAAGATCTTCTCATATATACACTTGAGGATCAGCTTCAGGGCCAGGAGACTCTTTGTGAGCCTGATGGTGTACACGCCACATGAGCTGAGGAGGAGAGCCCTTCTCTTGCCTGCACCGGTGATCTCATGAAAGGCGAGATGGCAGGTTAGCTGGTCCGTCCACGAATTCCAGAGCTCGGGTTGAGTGGGGTCAAAAACCTCTAGGTGTCCTGGAGTGGAGGCCATGACTCTAGCGCAGAGTGGGTGAGCGGTGTTCAGTGATGCCAGGCATGGTGCGGTGCTGCTCGGGAGTGGTGCGGGGCGCGGTGGCATTTCTGGAATGATGCTCAGTGCTGCGCTGGAAGGTGAGGCTGGCCTGCTCATCGGGATGCCACCCTCGTCGCCACTGAAAAGTACTGGGTTCGACGCATGGAGGACTCAAACAATGACATGCCTTCAGACACGTTTATTGTACTTCACAATAAGACACACACCCAGCACACCTCTGTCCCCATTGGAGGGTTTGAATCTCCCACCAAGGGTGCTATTGATGGACTCCCGGTGGACTAGGATCCTAGGTCCCCTTTGTGTTTGGGGACCAAGCTCCTGCTTTAGCTGTGGACCCCTGGTGACGGTCCGCGTACATAACAAGGAGTAACATTTCAGTCTTAACATTAATCTTAACAGTAGATTATAGGAGTAACATTTCAGGTGTGCCATTCTAATTAGGCCTGGTTAAGACTGATTAGACCCTGCTCAGATTGACTGGAACATTGTGGGCTTTTGCTTAAATTAGGGGATTACAGCAAGCATCCTGTGGCATCTTACGATTGCAGAGAGGTTTCCTGAACCAGCTTCTCACAGCTTATCAGTCAGGAGGGTTGGCAATGGGTTCCCTGGGAATTGGGGCTTCCCCAGTCAAACCCTAGTGTTTGCCAGCATTGGGGAAGGGGTGGAGCAACAGCCTTTCCTGGCATACCTTGGTATGCAGACCATGAAAAACAAGTGGTGGGTTATAGCTGCCTTGCCCTTGGAGTGAGGGTTGGTTTTCCCATTAGTGCTGCCATGGCACTGGCAGCTGGTTAGGTGGATCCCTGCACTGTGGGTTGGATATTAATATGTCTCAGATCAGTTTAATAAATAAATTCCAGTTGAACCCAATTTTGTGTGTGGTGTGGATGGTAGGGGATGGTAGGGCAATCTATGATTTGTGTATGGTGTGGAAGAAGTAGGAACATATTGGGCCTTTCATGTTTTTGTCTATCCTAACTATAGGTGTAATAAAATACAGGTACGTAAAGTGCCTTTATCAGTTTACTTAGTTGGATGGTAGGGATCTTAACCTGCCTTACAAAGGCTTCAACACTTGCTTATCAAGATACAAGATTTGAGAGTTCATAAAGGGCTGAGCAGCTGTATTCATTAAGTTACATATTTTTTTAGCACATTCAGTCACTTAATTTTTACTTGCTCATTCACATTTATTGATCAACACCTTTATATTATAGCTGGAGCCATGTAGGTTTAGTGCTTCAAAATGTAGTAATTGAACAGCACACTTTGATCATCTAATATTTTATAGGTTGAGCAACCTGTATTGATGATCTAGCTATATTTCCCAGCAGAGCTGCTTATTTCAACTGGTATGAACATAACTGAAACTGATAATCTGAAAAGTATATATATATACTCTTTTTTAAAAAAAAATGCTGATGGAGAAGAGTTGAACTGGAGATGGATGTACAGTAGTTAAATAAAATATTCTTCTTGTCAGTCATTAAAAAATCTGAAAAGTGAAGTCATAAAGAAATACACCTGGAAACTCTGTGTGATATATGATGTACAGAGAAAGTGTATCTATAGCTATTTCTTCTATGCTCAGTGTCTTGTTTCAGCAAGACTGTGATTCTTGGGGCATAAAGCGAGAGCTACTTCAGTGGAAATACTTATCTGTGGTGGTGATCGGCATTACCCTGGGGGATACGAGAGCTGAGTACTGGCTCATCCCTTCCCGCCCTTCCTCTCATCATGATCTGCCTAAGTTCACAGAATCAGCATTGCTGTCTGATGGCCTCTGCTTAAAAACTTCAAAAAAAGGAGAGCTCGCCACCTCCCAAGGGAGAATGTTCCACTGAGGAACCGCCCTAACTGTCAGGAAGTTCTTCCTAATGTACAGCTGAAAACTCTTGATTTAATTTCAATCTACTGGTTCTGGTCCAACTTTCTTGGGCAACAGAAAAATACTTTGCTCCATTTTCTATATGACAGCTCTTCAAATACTAGAAGACTGCTATCATATCACCTCTCAGTTGTCTCCTCTCCATGCTAAATATACCCAGCTTCTTCCATCTTTCCTCATAGGACTTGTTCTACATACCCCTCACCATCTTCATTGCCCTCTTCCGGACATGTTTCAGCTTGTCAACAACCTTTTTAAAGTGTAGTGCCCCAAACTGAACACAATATTCCAAGTGAGATCTAACCAGAGAAGGGTAAAGTGATACCATCACTTCACATGATTTGGCACTATACTTCTGTTGATGCAGCCTAAATCATATTTGCTTTTTTAGCTACCACAACCCACTGCTGACTCATTTCATCAGTTCTGCTGTAAATTCTTGGTCCAAAGTTATGCTGTAGAGTTCTGCCGTAAACTGTTGGTCCAAAAGAGAGAGTCTGGACATGAGACTTTCTGGTTATATGATACTGATTCTTAAAGTGCATCAGAAACTTGCTCAGACTTAGGTGAATAAACATAGGTATTCATACAATTCTTCAAATTACCAGCTTAATTTTGCACAATATTAAATAGCAGAGGGCACTTGACTTAATTTGGACTGCAAGAGCGATCAGTAGTAACATTCTCACAGATTTCAAGGAGATAAAGTTTTTATTTATTTATTTATTACTTCAATTTATACCCTGCCCTTCCTGCAAGCAGGCTCAGGGCGGTTTCTCCCATAGGGCAAGGTGATTTGATTGTTGTTGTTGTTCAGTCACACAGTCAAGTCTGACTCTTCATGACCCCATGGACCAGATCACGCCAGGCCCTCCTGTCTTCTGCTGTCCTCTGAAGCTTGCTCAATTTCATGTTCGTTGCATCGATGACACTGTCTAACCATCTCATCCTTTGCTGTCCCCTTCTTCTTTTACCTTCAATCTTTCCCGGCATCAGGGTCTTCTCCAGTGAGTGCTCCCTTCTCATTTGATGGCCAAAGTATTTGAGCTTCAGTTTCATTATCTGGCCTTCCAGGTAACAGTCAGGGTTGATTTCTTTTAGGATTGACTGATTTGATCTCCTTGCAGTCCAAGGGACTCTCAAGAGTATTCCCCAGCACCATAGTTCAAAAGAATCTATTCTTTGGCACTCGGCCTTCCTTATAGTCCAACTTTCACAGCCATAGATTACTACTGGGAATACCATTGCTTTGACCATGCGGACTTTTGTTGGCAGGGTGATGTCTCTGCTTTTTATCATGCTGTTTAGGTTTGCCATCACTTTCCTCCCAAGGAGCAGGCGTCTTTTAATTTCATGGCTACAGTCACCATCTGCAGTGATCTGGGATCCCAGGAATGTGAAGTCTGTCACTACTTCTACGACTTCCCCTTCTATTTGCCAAGGAGTGATGTGGCCAGATGCCATGATCTTAGTTTTTTTTAATGTTGAGATTACATAGATCATTATGGCACTATTCTTATACTGTTTTACCAATCCAAGAGTGAAGACTGGATTTTTAAAGGAGAAGTCTAAGGGAGACCAGGGAAAACAAAAATGAGTAGGAGGAGAATGGTACTTACTTTCATTTATAATATTAACATGTCCAGTAAGTATGATGAGAGAGTCTGAACTGTCAAATGGCACCAGCTTTCAGTATGGAATTGATCTCTAGAAGTCAAAATGTGGCTTTTTTTAGAGCCCCTATCCAAAAATACTGAAGTCAAATGGAGTCTTTCCAATGACTTTAATTTGTACTGACTGAAAGTCCCCTTGAGCAGCCAGTTTTGCATCACCTCACTGCCATTGCGAGATGACATGTCCAGTGTTCCTTCTAAACTGAGTTAGTGTGAGCTAGCTCGCAGTTTTTTAGCCTCTGGCTCACACATTTTTGTCTTCGCTCAGGAAGGATGGCTCCAGAGCAAACTGATTTATGCAGCAGCCAAATTGCTTGCTCACTACTGTTAATGCCAGTAGCTCACAAAGTAGAATTTTTGCTCACAAGACTCCACAGCTTAGAGGGAGCACTGGACATGTCCCCCATCCCCCTTGTTGTCACCTTTGGACTACTGCACTGCAGGTAAACTTTTCTGCTTGTTTCTAAAAGTTATTTTTATTCAAATTAATTCTAATAAAGAATGAGACAAATTACTTCATTTTTCAATGCAAATTGTTCAGGTAAATGTCTGACCTTGTGTGGCATTGTTTGCACCCCTCCCATCCAAGCCCCTAGTATCTTGTGTTCCATGGGTGTTCTCAAGTGATTGACCGAATGCTACAAAATACTTAAAAGTATTTTATTTTTTTTTAATTTTTAATATAAAAACCAACATTTAAACAAGAGACATTAATCAAATGTTATACTATGAAATGGTAAACAACCATAGGATTTGATATAAATATGCCCAACACGAAATTACATGTAATGAAACACTGCAACATACTGGGAAGGAACAGCAAATTTAGAAGTGTCGTTGTTAAAAACATATTCTAAAAAAGGAGACCATTTCGTGCATAGAGTAGATTTTGAACATGAACTATTAATTTTTTTAAGGATCACTCCCAGTTTAAATGCTGGATGTAAACACTTCAAAAGAACAAACACTTCCTCCTTGTCTTTTCCCCACAGCACAATAAATGTTTCCCAAGCTTTAGGGGGAAAGATTACTTCTATTTTTGTCACGTAACACCCCCCCACCACCTCTTTTGTAATGAAACTTTTATTCTTCAAAAGCAAATGACTGTGTGTGTGTGTGTGTGTGGTGTGGGGAAATCTTTTAAGAAAAAAAGAGAAAGAAAAGAAACTCAGCACAAACACTTTCAACTCCTATATAGGCCTGTCAATAGTTGTGTATTACTCTTTGAATGAAAACTGCAATGTAAGCAACATCCTGACACATATCAGATTTGAAATAGGTCAGAATGGATGCAAGCCATAAAGCATCAAAAAGGATAGCAATCCTATATTGTAAACTCACACCCGGCAGCAAGAGATAATAAAGTAGTATGATGCATCAGCTCTCTAATCCAGGTATTTCTCTGGAATACCTCATAATTATCTGACCGGACAAGGCGACTGCAGGATTGGTAGGTAGCAGGCATTTCTCTGAAGTTGTTTTCTTTTTTTCCTTCTTTTTTTTGGTGAGAGTGTTGATACCTACACATTTCTGCTGATAAGAGCGATGACAGAAACAGAAAATTCCAAACCACTTCAGGGGATGGAAAAGAAGGCAGGGTGGGGGGGAAACTCCACTTCCTCTCTTTTCCTTCTTCTTCATGCAACATACCCGACATCAAAAGGCAGAAAGAGCACCTCTGTTCTCCTCACAGTTAAATAGAATTCCTTTTCACTCATCTCCGAGAAATGTCCCTTCAAAGAAGCGGACCACTCTTTTTTCCCTTGCTCTGTCAAACACAGTCGAAGCCTTCAAATCAGCATCCAAACTTTAAAAAAATATGTTTGGAATGTCAGAAGTTCTTACTGAAAGATCTGTGGAAGAGATTTTGCTCCTAACAGCTGTGTTTATGGCATATGCTATCTTTCACTATTTTATAACCCAGGCATATAAAACCTTTCAGACGCATATTACTCAGCAAGGGATTAATCTTTTCAAACATCACATCCTTGACCCGAATATTTACCTTAGCTGAGGCTGTAATGATGGCTCAGCCTGGGCAGCGTCTAAACAGACATAGAAGCATATTTAGGCCTTCTTGGCATGGAGTAAAGTATGCACGCCAGGTAATAAACATGTATTTCCCTTATGTTAAGATTTAAGGGTATTAGGACCTCATAAGATTTTTGAACATGAGGCCTAATTTTTTCTCACCAGGACAGATCTCAACAACACTTTATTTATTATTTTCCTTTCAGTGCAAGACACCTGTAAAAACAATTGAACAACCTTCACAGGGAAATGGAGAAACAGGTAACTGAGACAGGGGACAGAGTCCTATGTACTCAACTACTAACTCATGTATGCATCAGAGTACCATAGCTCATAGATTCATGACAAAATATGCACCTAAGACCGTTACTGATTGTGAAAGTCAAATAATCAAAGAGTCTCTATTCCGGTGGCCTGCCCCTCTCTTCCAATGGCAAAAAGAGCTTTAACCCCACTCTGTCTTCTGAGCCCATTGTAGAATCATCCTGCAGAATGTTACAAAATATGCAATGTGCTGAAGATCATATGCAATAAACAGTCAACCAACTATGGAAAATATGTTTGCTTTGCAATAAATATTGGTCATTTTGTTCTCCTATCTGTAGAGACTATTCTCATGTCCCTCTGCTCTTTGCAGGTTTCCTTTTCTTACTTTGTCTATGGACACATTTGACTGCAAAGTTTACAACCATTTATGGTCTTAAATGTATGCTATAGGGCAGTGTTAAATGGAGATTGGCAGTAGATTTCAGTTTGACTATTAGAAAGTGCCTCCTACTTCTATGAGCAATTCCATAATGTAACAAATTGACTAGGAAAATTAGAATCTCATTCCTTGGAGATTCTTTAAAAGTATAAAAGCAGGTTCATGAGGCATATTTATTAATGTCAAGGAGTGGCATGCATGTGTGAATTTGCATGTTACCTTCCCTCACAATGCTTTTCCACTGAATGGATTTATACATTCAGAGGTGACTTATCGTCTGGCTTAGAGTATAAGGAAGTGTTGTGTGAAGCAAATTTAAGATAGTTTGTCTCAAATCAGGGGATTGTACAGGATGAAACACTATCCCCATGGATGGTACCAAATAAATAAATTAAGACAACAAAGCTGCTTTATGCTGAGTCTGACTACTAACTCAGTGCTACTTGACCAGGACAGTCTATTTTGACAGACAGCTGCTGTATGGGGCCTCAGACAGGGCTCCTTTCCAAGCCTGGTAACTAAAATCCTCTTTAACCGAAGCTGTCAAGGAATGAACTCTGAAATCCTGGATGCTTTGGTAGTTTAAGTGTGAGATTAGGATCTGGGAGACCCAGGTTTAAATCCCCACTCTGGCATGAAGCTTTTTGGGTGTACTTGTCTAATATACTTCCTGGGTTTTTTTTATAAGATAAAGGTATACATGCTGACAAAGTGTGTGTGGAGGCTCAGATCATGAAGACCTGTGCCATTATCTGTTGGCCTGTCCACTTTATTCAGTCCCAAGAAAGAAATTCTTAGGTACAATCCTGGCCAATTTAGGCCTCATCACTGTGAGGGGAAAAGTTATATTTTTTACTTGCAGATGCGGAGCCAGAGGTTTCATAGAAGAAGAAGCAGAAGCAGAAGAGGAGGAGATTGGATTTGTACCCCGACCTTCACTCAGAGTCTCAGAGTGGTTTACAAACTCCTTTCCCTTCCTCTCCCCACAATAGACACCCTGTGAGGTAGGTGGGGCTGAGAGAGCTCTGACAGAAACTGCTCTTTTCAAGGACACTTCTGACAGAACTATGGCTTTCCCAAGGTCACCCAGCAGCTGCAAGTGGCGGAGTTGGGAATCAAACCCAGTTCTCCCAGATTAGAATCTACACACTTAACCGCTATCCCAAACTACACCCTTTTTGACTTAGCAGCAAAGAAAATTCGAGTCAAGCTAGTGTCAGCATAGTCCAGTTAAGGATTTAACCAGTACTTAACAGACGTCTTTGAGAGGTTTTCCTTTTCTTACAAAATACATTTTAGAATGTAACTTTTATAGTGTCTTAATCTAATTTTACTGTATTGTATTTTACTGTATATTATTTTCTACCACTTGTAATGGCCATTGGCCCTATGCAATAAAATTGAACTGAACTGTACTATAAGATAAAGGTGGAGAACAATGTATAATAACCTAAGCTATCTAGTTGGTTGGCTGGGAAGGAGATCAGGTTGCCAACTCGAGGTTGGGAAATTCCTGGAGATTTGAGGGGTGGAGCCTTGAGAAGGTGAGGTTTGAGGAGGTGTGGGACCTCAGACAGGTACAGTTCCATAGACTCCACCCTCCAAGCCAGCCAGTCCCTCATGGGGAACCACTGTTGCCAGTCTCCAGGTGGGGGCTGGAGATCACTCATAATTACAACTGCTCTCTAGCAGAGAGGGGGAGGAGATGGAAAGCTGAAGCCAGGGGGCAGATAATGGTAGGTTAATGGTTGGCTGGGAGCGAGATCAGGTTGCCAACTCGAGGTTGGGAAATTCCTGGAGATTTGAGGGGTGGACCCTGGAGAGAGTGAGGTTTGAGGAGGGGTGGGACCTCAGACAGGTACAATGCCACAGACTCCACTCTCCAAACCAGCCATTCCCTCATCGGGGACCATTGTTGCCAGTCTCCTGGGTAGGGATGGAGATCACGCAGAATTACAACTGCTCTTCAGATCGCAGAGATCAGTTCCCCTGGAGAAAATGGTGGACTCTGTGTCATTATACCCTGCTGTGGTTGCCACAGCAAATTAGCACTGAGTGCCCAAGGCCGGGACACTCTCCCAGAGCCTCTTTCTAGATCTTGTTGTATTTGTTTCTACAACAGGCCTTATTCCTAGTATATTATATAGTACATTGTATATTTTTGGTATAATCTTCAATTTTGAAGAAACAGAGGTACTATTTATCAAAACTAGTGACAACATCCTTGATATTTTAAAATGTGTTACCTAGTAAATTAAATAGCATTAGCTTTATAATCATGTTAATAATATCTATGTCTACTTGGTAATGAATGGGTGCGATCACACACAGAATCAGCCATGCCATAGGCATGAATGCCAGGCAGATGTTAAGGGTGTGATCAGAAGGCAACATCTGCCAAGCATCCCGCTCCTGTCGGCAACCTGTTTTGCTCTGCTGCAGAAGTGGAGTAAAAAGACACCAGGGAAAACCTAGTAGCAAACAGGTTTGCTACGGGCCAGGAATGGACTTTCCCCAGTGTGATCGCACCAGTGCACTTCCATGGCATCAGGATGGTCTGATCGGGCCATCCTGACTCCATATCATTGCCCCCCCATTTCGGTATGCGCATCATCGCACACTGCATAGGGAGCACTCGGTGTGGAGATGTGAATTATTGATCCCTCGTTGAAGTGCACCAGAAATACCAGAGAGCCAGATTGGTGTAGTGGTTAAGTGTGCAGACTCTAATCTGGGAACACAGGGTTTGATTTCCCACTCCTCCACTTGCACCTGGCTGGATGACCTTGGGCAAGCCATAGCTCTGATAAGAGCTGTTCTTGAAAAAGAGCAGTTTATGTCAGAGCTCTCTCAGCCCCACCTACCTCACAGGGTGTCTCTTGTGGGGAGGGGAAAGGAAAGGAGTTTGTAAGCCACTCTGAGACACCTTTGGGTAGTGAAGGGCGGGGTATGAATCCAATCTCCTCCTCCTCCTCCTCCTCCTCTTCTTCTTCTTCTATGTGGCCAAAAAAAAACCCTGACTCACCCACGGTTGCAGCTGATCATGCAGTGGCGGGCCACCCTTGCAGCTCCCAGGGACTGTGTGATAGCGCAAATGCGGGTCAAATTACTGCAGAGCAAATAGCCTCACTTCCCCACATTATCTCGCACTTGTGAACGCTGCCAATGACTATCTTCAAAGGAGAAATTCATATGGAATTGCTTTAGAGGAACAAACATCTCAACACAGGAGCCACACTGCATGAGAAAATCAATTATTCCATACACAATACAGAAAAAGAAATAGAGGATACAGAGACTAAGTACCTGGATACCTCATGACCTAATGGCATGCAACAAGATCACTGGATGGTATGCCAGTTATTGACTCTTCACTTAACCTGCTTTGTAGTAGTGTTGTGAAAATAAATAAATCAGTATTTTTCAGATCTAGATATGCTGGATCCCAAAAATATTAGTATTACCAGCTTCCCAAATTTCCAATACCAGTATGGTATTTGAATCCGGGGGGGGGGGGGGGTCTGATTTTTTTTAGCTCCCTTAATTATTCCTTATGCAGAACCTTTCTTGGGGGATGGGATTGTTTTTAAAGTTACTGGCACCAAAATTGCAGAGGAGCTGCCAGTGCTTGTCCTTTAAATAACCTCCAGATTTCAAGTCAATTGGACCAAGGGGTCCAATGCTATGGGCCCCTGAACAAAGTGTCCTCAGCCCATTGTTTCCTATGGGCAAAAAAATCTAAATCTGAAACTATGTAAAATCCAAGAATCTAAAACTATGTAAAACATTTCAATGTAAAACTCAAGAATCCACAAAAATCAAACCTGACACAAACCAACTCCAGAAAAGAACAAACTTAAAAAAAAACAACAACACTGAAATTGACAGAATTTTACTTAAGGCAACCTATCAAGACAATACCAAGTTCCAGGAGACACAGAAACATGGGAGAGGGGGGGAAGGAAAAACAGTCCTGGGAGCCTGCCAATGCCAGCTCCCGAAATACCAAATTAATCCTGAATATTTCTGGGATTTTTGGGGGATCCATTTTTTGGAATCCCCAAAAATCCCAGATATGTTTCGGAGACCTAATTATATTAAAAAAATCAATAAGGTGCTTTTTGAATATGTATTCCGTTCAGTTGTATCCAAGTGCACCTCCTTAAAATAAAGGGAGGACATGTTTGCCACTGTGAAGTTCAAAAAGAAGGAAGAGGATAAAAATGTTATAAATAATAATACGCTATTTTGGCCAGGCATAATTAGCAAATGACCTAGTCCCATGATGGGTTCTGTTAGCACTTGCTACAAAGGGAATCTGACTGAAGTTCCTTGTGAGATAGGAAGCCATTAGGCACAGAGAAACATGACAAACATCACAGATATCCTTTAACTCCTGATTGATTATGCTAATAGAAACTGGATTACATGTCATTAGTATTTTAAGGAGGGGAGGTTCATTCAAAAGGAGGGGGAATGGAAAAAGATATTTCCGGCTGAGCAGTTATCCAGATTTAAAATAGTACTGATTTCAAGTTGCAGCCTTGGGGTTGGATCCAGTCTAATTGGCAATGTCTACTGATTCTTCCTTCTCACTGCAACCCCTATCATTGTGTCATTCCTCAGGGTTCTCTGTCTCTCAGGCTAAAAACACAGTAGTAATTGTATCTGCAAAAAATTGAGATCAGTTTAAACTGATAAACAAAATAAATACTCAGTGGAAGCCAAACTGGGTAATATGACATCCATATCTATAGTTTCCCTGAATCCCTTGGAATCTGAGTGGGATCCAAATGTGAAACATATAAAATGCCACATACAGATAACACAAAGCACCCCACTTTCCATATGAATGATAGGGAGCATCATTTACAGATAACCAAGTCCCTAATACATGCAGGGAAAGTCTCCCACTCACAGGACACTTCAAATTTACTTTGGGTTCTGAGGATAGCTCTAGACTGCCACTAAATTCCATTGATTTTTTTGCCAGTTTTATCAAATTTATTTAGCTTTCTCTGAAAGTTTTACAGATGTTTTACCTCATCGGGGCTTTCTAAATTTGGTTATAATTCTTCCTGAGTAAGAAGGAAAACTAGGTCTTCAGTACAAAAAAAAATTCACTGTGAGTAACTGCATTCAGGGAATGACTAGAACTGCTAAGGCTTGATTGAAAGGATAATTATTTAAAGCTTTAAACTTTATTAGCTGTAAACTATTTTATTCCCTTCCATAATCACAATTCTTCTTTAAATAAAGCTGTGCTTGCCATCCTAATTGCTCATTTTATAGTTTTTACAATGAAAACCATTTCATAACAAGGCATGTAGCCCCCACTCCAGGGAATCCAAGCTTCCCACCGTCCCCTTATATCCTGTCATTCCTTCATTTTTAAGCCCAATTGCTGCAGTACTTTTATAACAAATGTAAATATGGTTCTTGATAGGGAATTCTCATGGCTGAACAAATGTCAAAGAATGAAGTCCCATTGCAGAGGTTTTATGTTTATCTGCTGATATCCACCGTTTGAAAACATCTAATTTATTAATTTAAATTATGTAATGGTTGGTACTTAAAATTTAAGAGATGCACTTCTGATGGATTCTGCATATGATGCATCACAAAGAAATGGATCGTACTCCTCTTTGTAAGTGTCCAGTTTACACATTGTGGATGCTACACACTGGTTGCTGCTTTAAAATCCTCCGCGTAGGTAACCTGTATGATGAGTCGCTTGACATGAATCAGTATGTAGTTATAACACATCAGTGTCCTAACCACTAGTTCTCATAACCAGAAAACAGTCAGCCTATTATGTCTTCCAGGGACATCAATCTGTGCTGAAGTGTTTATGGGTCTCCACTGCCATATGCAGTGGGTTTTGGTATATGAGTTTGGGTATATCACTGTAAATCAATAAAGGCGCATTAACAGTGGATTGCCATAAACTGAATCTGGATTGAATTGTGCATGTGCAGATAAATGGTTATAAGCATGCCACTATGGGATAATGGTACTAGAATTCAGCATGGGCTAACTTTTTAATGTCTTGAAGTTGGCAAGATCCTTATTTATTTTCAATGTATACCACACTTATTTCTGGTCAGTAAATCATATAATATAGATAGAACAGACTCAGATGGTCACTTAATCCAATTTCCTGTCCTAGAAAGGATATATTTGTGTTCTCTGAGGAGTTCCTTTTCAGCTCCCTTTGAACACCTGCAGAGTGGAAGATTCCAGAGACGTTCCCTAACAGTTTGTTTAATATCTGCTTCAGTTATCCAGAATGTTTCTCCAAATGTTTGATGCAGTGATATTCACTCAATGACTCACCCTCAACCAAAAAAGCCATATTTTCTTTTATCCCTGGCATGAGGCCTGCGCCTCAAGAAGA
The DNA here is from genome assembly GCF_001447785.1 of Gekko japonicus. Classification (NCBI taxonomy): domain Eukaryota; kingdom Metazoa; phylum Chordata; class Lepidosauria; order Squamata; family Gekkonidae; genus Gekko; species Gekko japonicus. The sequence continues at coordinate 450,909 of NW_015167059.1, forward strand.
CCTGCAGTTTACCCATCCCTCTGGTGGCAGCTGTTTCAAGGTAGAAACCAACTGCCAGTCACAAGACCCATCAGGCAAGGGCCTTGCCCGCTCTTTTGAAACATAGGGCAGGTGCCTGAGCACTGGGGAGCAATGCTTAGAAGAGCTGCAGGTAGCATGTCAAAGAGACATCTGACTCTCGAGCTACTGAGTAGTATTACTAATTTAATATTATCTCCCTGAAGTTTAGAACCACTGCTTGTGAGGTGAACAATTGTCATGATTTTTTCTGAAGTGAGAAAGGCAGGCAGGCAGGCAGGCAGGCAGGCAGGCAGGCAGGCAGGCAGGCAGGCAGGCAGAAAGAAAGAAAGAAAGAAAGAAAGAAAGAAAGAAAGAAAGAAAGAAAGAAAGAAAGAAAGAAAGAAAGAAAGAAAGAAAGAAAGAAAGAAAATGAAATTTGCCTTATAGCCAAACAAATTCAAAGTGTATTTTTAGAAATAATGGTGGAGTTTTTATTGTTTTTTGAAGTCTCCTTTGTAAATGTAAAGATTATGCCCACCTCTTTTCATATGACTGGATGCTATATTGGGAGTGACAGGTTCTGGATAACTGGCAAATAAGCAATGACAAGACATCAATACATATTGCATACAAGAATGTTATATGTTATTGTTTAAGTAGGCTAATATATCACAGTTCCATACTCATTCCTGGCTATTCATGATACCACACTTGAAAATATCATTTAGTTTTACTAATGATGGGTACTATTTTTAATGAGTGTCACACATATAAAATACTGAGATTTAAGCCACCTGTTTCCTCTGGAAGGCAAGGGGATGAAATTGTCTTACATTTGATTACATCAGCTTACCTAGGCTGTGGGCCAGGTTGCTCCTTATGATGTATAAAATTAAGAATTCCTCTAAAAATAATTTCAGATGTCTTATAATTAAACAAACCCAAGATGATTAATGCCTTTTTGAAATGTCTCGTGTCCTATCTGCATTCTTTATAGATTCTAGTCAGCTTTGATATGTTTGACACATGTTAAGCTGCCTAAATCGAACCGAACATTGGTTTATTTAGTGCTGAATTATAGATTTCAACTTAGAGACTGCTTCCAAAGGTCCCATATGCACTGATCTTCCCCCAGTTTTGCTAGTTTTAAGTAAATGTGCTGGGAATCAAATTTTCTGCATGCCAAGCATTGATTCTATCACTGAGCTATAATATATGTTAATAACTTAGCAATAGAGTTACATAGCAGACTCAGTGAAGCTGAATAGATGCTGCTTTGGAAATAGTAGCAGGCATCAGGTATGTTAAAAAAAAAGGTTACTGCTTCTACCCCCAAGCATTTTTAGGAAATGTTCATGTGGAGTCACAATGCTGCCAGCCTCCCAGTGGGGCCTGTAGAGCTCCTGGAATCACAAATTATCTCCAGACTACAGAGATCAGTTCCCCAGGATAAAATGGCTGCTTTGGAGGGGGGAGTCTACAGAATTATACCCTAATAAGATCCCTCCTCCACCCAAACCCCACCCTCCCAAGATCCACCCTCCAGATCTCCAGGAATTTGGCAAGCCAGAGTTGGCAAACCTAAGTCAGATGGATTTATTTATTTACAATACATATACCCCACGCTGCCAAAACATGCAGAGCAGCTAACAACATGAAGTGAAGAAGAAATTGCTAGTTAAAATAGAGAGAATTAATTAACCCACCTATAAGTCCAAATGAAACATCACCTCCACAACAGCCTCATAGTATGTAAGATTTGACTAAAAGAGAGGGAGGGAGAGAGGGAGGGAGGGAGGGAGGGAGGGAGGAAAGGGGAGAAAATGTAAATAAATATAAATATTCAATGTAACAGACTAAACAATTTTAAAAAAAGAATTTTTTAAAAAAAGATTTGCCACTCACATATAGTGTCCATACTACTGTCCCACTAAAACAGCCATGCTTTGCAAACTTTTCTGAAGGCCAAAAAGTCACAATTTGGCATATTTCTTCATGGATAATTCTGGGACAGCTACAGAGAATACCTGATCTTTTACCTTAAGCCAGCCATACTGGCTGATGGGATAGAATATACAAAATGAATTGTTGGGCAGACCTAAGTGAGCACACAGATTTATTCCACTACACATCCTTCTTCTACCATATAGATTTATGATTTGCAACATCCCCTGAGAGAAGAAAATATTGGTATGACAATGAAATCTGCTTATGTTCATCCTTTGAGTCCTTTGAGATCATTTCCCCCTAGATAGCTGATTGTGCACCATGTTTCAGATATATTTATTCTTCGAAAATTTCTTCATATGCCTGTTTGTGATAACTTTTTTATTTTATTTACTTTATGAGACTCAAGGTGGATAACAGAGTGTAAAACAATGCATGTGATGATTGGTGAAATACATAATAATCAGTTTAATAGAACTAGTATTACAAGAATCAGGGACATGATATGGAACGTGCAGAGAATAGAATGACATAACATGTTGGCACTTTCCAGCTCTCTCACTGGCTGTGCTGTGTACTCCATCAGCCATTGGCCCATCAACCATCACTCAAGAGTACTCGTATGCCATTGGCTGGGTGCTGGGTCCACTCCTTTCCCCTGCCCACTGCCAACTTGGCCACTTCCCTAACAGAATAAACTGCCAAAATGGCTGCCTCTCCTGAGGAAGACACTTCTGTTTGGCTCCTCTGGCTGGCTACTGAGGTGAGCTACCGGCCCTCAAACCATTCTCTTATTTTCCAGCCGTGCGGCTAACTTTCCCCACAGTGGCCATTGCTAGGCAACCAAGCTTGGTTTTTCAATAAAAAGGCAAAGATAGGAGGCCCTTTCCAGGCCTACTTTAGCCTTTGTGGGGAACTCATTGGGAACAGTCCTGACTAAGGTTGCCAACTCCAGGTTGGGAAATTCCTGGAAATTTTGTTTTGGAGTCTATGGAAGCCAGAGTTTGGGGGAGGGGAGAGGCCTCAGCTGAACAGAATTCCATAGAGACCATAGAGTCCACCCTCCAAACCAGCCATTTCCTCCTGGGGAACCATTGCTGCCAGATCACTCAGAATTAAAACTGCTCTCCAGATGGCAGAGATCCTCTCCCCAGGATAAAATGGCTGGTTTGCAGGGTGGACTCTGTGTCATTGTACTCTACTGAGGTTGCTTCCCTTCTGCTTGGGCCCCCACTGGGGAGAAAGACTTCTTAGGTAGAAGCTGCAGGTGGGGAGGGAGATGGTAAGCTGAACTCAGAGGGGCAGATAAAGGTTGGTTGATGGTTTGCTGGGAAGGAGATTGGGTTGCCATCTCCAGGCTGGGAAATCCCTGGAGATTTGAGGGGTGGAGCTTGGACAGGGTGGGGTTTAAGGAGGGGTGTGTCCTCAGGCAGGTGCAATGCCATAAACTTCATTGTCCAAACCAGCCGTTTTTTTCCTGGGGAACCATTGTTGCCAATATCCAGGGGAGGGGAAGTCCAATCACAACATCCATGACAAAAATGATGAAGAGTCAAATATATATGCCAGTAGCAGCTTGTTCATGAAGCTGCGAGCATAGTCTCAGGTGTTAACATTGACACGTGAGCCATATTAATATGGTTTAATTTTGTTGCCTCACTGACAGTCAGATTTTTCTAATAGATCCATAACTTAAATGTGTACCAATATTGCTTCTGTCAAATATGAATGGAATTGCTTGACGGTTTTATCCTTAAAAGCAGATGGCATGTCAGAACAGGTTAATGACCAACGTCTTCATGAAAAGATTAAAAGAAATCAATTGCTTGCTTCAGAAAAATGTGAACTTCTGCACATACACTTATCCTAATTTGCATTGCCATGGATTTACTGACAAAGATTTTTCCTGTGGAAGCATGGCAAAGTAAATTGAAATAACTCTACTATTTTTACAGTGCATTCCAGTGCAGAGTTACTCCAGTTTAAGTCTATTGAAGTCAGTAGGTTAAGGGCCAAATATTCTCCAAATTCTATTTCAGGGACCACAATCGGTCTTATGCCTATGACTAGAAGTGTGGAAAAAAATTGGTATTTTTTGGGTTCAGATATATTGAACCCCAAATATATTGGTAATTCCTGGTATTCCTGAATCCCAATATTGATATGGTATTGGGATTCAGGAAATAATAGGGAAACCCGAATTTATTTGCCTCCATAATAGCCTATGGGGACCATTTCCCATAGGCTATAATGGAGAATAAATCCAGGGTTTCTGGGGCTCTGGGTAGGCTGTTTTTTTAGGTAAAGCACCACATTTGCATCATAGCTGCTGATGCCTCTCCTCAACCCCCCAAATTTTAAAATGATTAGACCAGGGGGTCCAATTCTCCGGGCCCCCAAAGAAGATGTCCCATCCTCCATTGTTTCCAATGGAGGGGGAAAAGCGTGTAAAGGGATGAGGTCCCTTTAAATGCCTGAGTTTGCTCATTGAGTTGTGCCACATCTACTGCTGCATCTGCTGGCTTGGAGAACAGATTTAACGAGACCCTTTAAATGCCTGAGTTCACTCACCAAGTTGCACTGCCGCAGCAGCAGCAGTGCAGGCCAGCTTGGAGAAGGGATTTAAAGAAGTCTCTTTAAATCCCTTCTCCATTAGCAGTATCTTTATGATCACCCAATCTCCTTATTTTCTAATTTCAGATGTTTTGAGGAAAATGTAGGCTAACATTTGATTTAGTATTAATGGCTCAAAAAGTCAATTATTTTCATGTCAAAAGAAATTAACACTTTCTATGGAAAAGAATCTTATTTCATTTCTTTTTACCTTTTTATTTTAAAAGAACTTTTTTTAAAAAAGTATGATCTTTATAGTGTCTCATATTTTAGGTACCACAGTCAACATTGTTTCATATTCTATTATGGTTATAAATTTGCAAGATGTACTGCTATAGAATCTCAACCCTTTTCTCGTCAAAGGCCTGGGGAAGAAGAATGAAATGACTCAATCCATGATCCCGGTGACATTTTCCTGGCAGGCCAGCATACTTACAAACAATTACATTCCATTGTGTTTAGGACAGACAGTTCCGTTTTGCATACAAACAAAATCTTTACACCACCCAGTTTAATACAAAATAGTTTGGGTGCAGTTTATGTGGCCAAAGAAGGAAAAAATTGAAGAAATTTCAAACTGTCATAGCATTCATATTTTCAAAATAAAAAAAATTACTTGAAGTGTAACAAGATTTTAAAGGCCTCTGATGTGACTTAAAATGGAAGGAATTCAGCAGACTAAAATGTGAGTAGGTGCACAATCCAACTTGCAGTACCTCAGAGCATCACCACATTCACAAATCAAAAATTTAGAGATACAGTGTACACATTTGGAAATGAGACACATGCTCCGCAGCATTTCCTGACTTGCCACAGGAAATAAAAATGTTTTAAAGTTCATAACTTACAAATATGACAAGCAAACAACACTCCTTTGGGTTATAGTAGTGCACCTGGTTGAAAAGTTCACATTCACTCAATAGTTTTGTTTAATGCACAGAATAGATTGCTATTCTGCTGTCACAGAATCTTTTGATGAAATAGGAGAATATGCATGGCTGTCTGTTAGCATTTATTGCCAAGCAATGTATCTAAGGATGCTTCGAATCCCTTTCAGATACACAGACAGGCAGACAGATGCAAATGCAAAACTTATAGTACCAACTTGGGGGGGGGAGTTGCGTGAGATGGAATGGTATGGTATTACCCAGTCTCATCAGGTCTTGGAAGCTAAACAGGATCAGGACATCAATGGGAGACCACCACAGAATGCTCTGAAGAGGAAGGCAATGGCAAACCAGCTCTGTTTATCACTTGCCATGAAAGCCCCTTGCTCGGGTCACCATAAGCCAGTTGCTTCTTGATAGCACATATACATATTGGAATAGAGGTACTGTTGGGCTACTGACTGAGTTACACCTTAGAGTCACGATTGAAATTCCACCTAAAGCAAAATTTGATGTCAATTTGGTAGGTTCTTTTTGGCAAAAGAGCTAAGAAAAACCAAAAAGAAATTCAGTATTGCTAACAAAGAAAACATCTGTAGATTGCCCTGACCTGGATAGGCCAGACTAGCCTGATAACATCAGATTTTGGGAGCTAAGCAGGGTCAGCCTTGGCTAGTTTTTGGAAGGGAGACTGCCAAGGAATACCAGGGTCATGACACAGAGGCAGGCAATGGAAAACCACCTCTGAAACATCTCTTGCTTTAAAAACATGCCACCTAGTGGTGCATAATGCTAAAGAGCTAGAACTTTTGGCTACCAGACATTCTTAGGATCTCCTGGCTATTCTACACACAATGTCATAAAATATTTAAATAATCTGTAGATTGCCATAATGGAATTTCCTAGGGGAAAGTTAATGTCCCCTGGATTTATACTCTTTCAGTTTGGTTTTGAAACTCCTTCTAATAGTAAACTTAATAGTCCCATGACTATCAGTGTGAAATACAAAAGAGAGCCATTAAGAGACAAGGTGGGGATTCTGTGTACTCAGTGCCTTGTATCAAGAGAAAATAATTTCTAAAAGGAAAGGGGGCAAAGGTTATCTGTTATGCTCCTCCTCCAGCAGAAGTCAGAGAATGCTGATGGCAGCTGTGTGTGTTAAAAAGGGGGGAAAGGGGAGAAATAAAGTGAAAGGGAAACTGAGAGCCTAACAGCTTTTAGTATCCTTGAAGAGAGATTAAAGTTATATGTTTATTTTATCCTACATCATTTATACCCCTCCTTTCTACTCTCTTAAGAGCATTTGTAGGAAGCACATTATGATGCTACTAGGAATAAGGCCCATTGTATAAATAAATACAACGAGCTCTAGAAAGAGGCTCTGGGTGGGTGCTTGGGCACTCAGCGTCAATTTTCTGTGGCAACCTCAACAGGATATAATGACACAGAGTCCACTGTTTTCTCCAAGGGAACTGCCATTTGAAGAACAAATTATAATTCTGAGTGATCTCTAGCCCTCCTGTGGAGATTGGCAACATTGGTTCCCCAGGAGGTAATGACTGATTTGGAGGGTTGAGTCTATGGTATTGTACCTTGCTGAGATCCCACCCCTCCTCAAATCCCACCCTATCCAGGCTCCACCACTCAATTCTCCAGAAATTTCCAAACCTGGAGTTGGCAACCTATCTTCTTCCCAGCCAACCATCAACCTACCTTTATCTGCCCCTCTGACTTCAGCTTTCTATGTCCTCCCCCCTTCCTGCAGCCACTACCTAGGAAAAGAACAGTCTTTCTCCACAGTGAGGACCAAAGCACCTCACATAATTCTCCTCTCCCCCTTTTGATCTGCACAACAACCCTGTGAGGTAGGTTAGGCTGAAAGTCTGTGAGTGGTCTGAAATCACCCAATTAGCTTCCACAGCAAGAACCTGGGTCTGGCAGACCCTGCCCTGAAGCAGTAACTGCTATGTCACACTGGCTGACATAGGGGAGCCACCTCACCAGGGTATAATGAGACAGAGTTCACCATTTTCTCCTGGGGAACTGATATCTGCCATCTGGAAAGCAGTTGTAATTCTGAGTGATCTCCAGCCTTCACCTGGAGATTGGCAACAATGGTATCCCAGGAGGAAAAGTACAGTCTTTCTCTGCTGTGGGGACCAAAGCAGCTTACATCATTCTCCTCTCCCCCTTTAGATCTGCACAACAACCCTATGTGGTAGGTTAGGCTGAAAGTCTGTGACTGGTCTGAAATCACCCATTCAGCTTACACAGCAAGAACCTGGGTCCGGCAGACCCTGCTCTGAAGTGCTAACTGCTACATCACACTGGCTGTCCTAGTTGAGAGCCAGTTTGGAGTAGTGGTTAAGACTGTGGACTCTAATCTGGGAGAACTGGATTTGATTCCCCATTCCTTCACATGCAGCTGCTAGTGTTACCTTGGGTCAGTCATAAGTTCTTTCAGAGCTGTTCTCTCAAGGGCAGTTCTCAGGAGAGCTTTCTCAGCTTCACCTACCTCACAGGGACTGATTTCTCACAAGCCGCTGCTCTGTCCTTGCGCTTCCCTTTCCCCTGATTTCATTAGTAATTTTCCCACTACTTGCTGCGCGTCCACATTTCGCCCTGCAGCTTTGCCCGATTTTCCCCGCGTCTACTCGATCCTGTTTTTTGAGGATTGAGTAGACGCAGGGGAAATCGGGAGAAGCTGTGGGGCAAAATGTGGCCACGCAGCAAGTAGTGGGAAATTGATTGGGGAAAAGGGAAGTGTGAGGGTGGAGTAGCAGCTTGTCGGAAATTGGTTAGGGTGTCCATTGTGGGGAGTGGAAGGGAAAGGGATTGTAAGACACTCTGAGAATCCTTCACATAGTGAGAGGCAGGATATAAATTCAATCTCCTCCTCCTCCACCACCACCTCTCCTCCTCCTTCTAAATATTTAATTTAAATATTTTAAAAATAGAGGAGCTGCTGGAGGTGAACAGGAGAAATCAGCCAGGCCTACTTGCCATGCCCGTCAGGTGTCATCAAGTCACCCAGAGGGCGCTGCCAGGCCTCAGGTAGCTAACCTCCAGGTGATCACCTGGTATCACAACTGAGCTCCAGACAACAGATCTCTCTCCCCCTGGAGAAAATAACTGCTTTGGAGGGTGGACTCTATGGCATTCTATTCAGCTGAGGCCTCTCCCCCACCCGAACTCTGTCTTCTGTAGACTCCACCACAAGATCTCCAAGAATTTCCCAACCTGGAGCCAGCAACTCTAGTAAGGACTGGCCCCAATGAGTTTTCTCTCAAAGGCCAAAATAGGCTTGGAAAGGGTCTCCTCCCCCCACCTTTTACTGACAGAACCAAGCTTGGTTGCTTAGCAACAGCCACTGAAGTGAAGCCTAGCAGCAGAAGCAGGTGAAGCATTTTCATCAGGAGAGACCGCCATTTTGGCAGTTTATTCTGTCAGGGAATGGTGGCCCGGCTGGCAGTGGGCGGGTGAGAAGAGCAGACCCAGCATCCAGCCAATGACACGTGAGTACTCTTGAGTGGTGGTTGATGGGCCAATGGCTGACGGAGCGTACAGCACAGCCAATGGGAGAGCTGGAAAGTGCCAATACATTAGGCTTTTATACATATCAGATAAGGGAGGGGAGGAAAATTCTTCCTCGGATTCTAATTAATGGTACCCCCAAGGACTATTTAAATTGTGAAAGGGTTTAACCCTAAATCCCTCGTTCTGGTGTCAATGTCTGCTTCCCCCTTAATGCGTTTTGAGCATGATGCAAAAAAGCTTTGGTCTGCAAAGAACAAAAGGCAGAGTTTGAGAGGAAGAGATAAACCCACAAACCTCAGTCACACTTACGTGAAGGAGCACAGGCAATTTCCTGAGAAATCTTGAGGTAACATAAGGCAATGGCTCACCCCAAAGATAGTCAGAGGTCACTGGATCACAATTAAGAACCTCTGCTAATTATACTAATGCACATTTTGCCACAAAGAACTGTCTATTAGCACCTTCTTTTGTTTTCATACCCACAACTAGGGCAAACCAAGTAGTACATGAATGAATTTTGCCGTAATAGCACACTCCCTTTTTGTCATCCTTATCTGGGTCCAACTTGCTACAGACATGATGTGAATTAGTTCCTGTCTGGAGGATAATGCATGGCCCCACCTGAATTTAAAAGCTGCCTGGACACCTGGATCTCCTTCATCAGTGTTGGATTTTCCACTGGATTGGTAGCTTATTTCTTTCTCTCTCCTGCCATCTCTCTGAAATGCCTGCTGTTAAGTATGCAACTCAACAACAAGGTAAGTAACCAGTGAATCAGCTTTATTGAGGACGAGAGCTTCTAAAGACCACACAGCATCAGACAACACAACAAAACAACAGTGGAGCATAGCTCCTTTTAAACTCTCCCGGGCTGGGGTAGCCACACCCTCACATGGTTAACGTCCAATCAGGTTACAGAGATAACACCCAATCATTTGTCTTCCCTCCAGCACAGACTCTTACATTTCATTGGTTACAGATTATGCTTCAGCCAATGGTGTTGTTCCAGATTACAATCCGTCTGAGGTTTCAAGTTTAACATTACAAGTTAATGGCAAGACACAACACCTGCCTCCCTTCTCTTCCAGCTGAGGTGGGTTCTCTTTCTCAATGTGCAGCACTATCCTCATTCTGTTCTATTAACTCCACTGTAATAGTTTGTATCTCCTCCTTTCTACAAACCCTTTATCTGATTTTTAATTTTATTTGGATTCTCAATATATTTCTTTACTATTTCCAAGATCACAGTAGCACTTTCTCACCCAGTAAAGGATAATTATTGCTGGTGTGCGGGTGATTGCTTGGATTATTGATTTGAGGAATATTAGATCCTGGGGAGCATTTAAGGATATCACTTATAGGAATATTAGTCCTTGCTTTGCCAGTGCTAAAATCCAAGCCAGCAGCTCTTTGGGTAGGGAATGAAAGGCTATGGAGCTGGCTTTACGATGGTTTCTATGGTCATTTTCATGGATGTGAACTCCAGTTGGGAAGTGGGGCCATATTCAGACTGACACATGTTTAGAGAGCACATTGCCTAACCATATGTCAAACAGGGAACAAAATATAATGTATGTATGTATGTATGTATGTATGTATGTATGTATGTATGTAGTTTCCTGTAATGTAGGGGATGTGCCCAGTCCCAGTTTTTTCCCCAATGTCCCATATAGCAAAGAGAGGAAGAGGTAAAAACATACTTCCATTCAGGTTTGGGACTGGATAAGCAGCTTTCTCTTTATCAATCAGGGATACAGGATAGTTTTGCTATAGCACTGGTTTCCTAAAGTTTACGTGTATGCAAAAGAAAGCAATAAATCTATTCCCAGAATTCAACACACTTGCACTATTTGTAGTGGGATTTCTCCAGCTTTTATTTGCCCCTCACAGTTTCTTCTGGGCCTCCAACATGTAACTTCTATTCCAGAGCATTAATAATTTATAGCACTATGTAATGTGTATTGAGAAGCTCATGGTGTGTAAGCGATACTTACATGATTTACAGTGCCATCCTAAGTAGAGTTACATCCTTTTCAGTCCATTGAAGTCAATGGGCTTAGACGAGTATAACTCTGGTTTGGATGGTTAGTTAGTTAAACATACATTGTGCATAAAATGTTATTTAAATTATTTAGGGTTTTTATTTCAAAATACATAGCACTCACCTGCCCAAGGTGAAGAACAAGAAATCAAGGATGTTCCATTAAGCACAGCCAGTTCAGCTCATAGCTGAAAATCTGATTTTAGAAGAAAGATTGTCACTTGCCTCCTGATTCAGTAAAACCTAATTATTCATAGGGTTGCCAGGCCTGGCAACCAGCAGAAGGATTTTGGAGGCTACATCACCTGAATTTCTACATCACTTCTTGGGAAAACCTGGAAGTGCCATACGGTAGCTCTAGAGATTGCTGGGAACTCTATGGTAAAACCCAGAAGTGATGGGGTGACACAGCCAACATTGCCTATAGGGAAAAGAAAATCTCCTGCCACCCCTTGGAATGATGGCAGGCAACTAGGGCTGCTGGCAGGAGTCCTGGCAGCCCTAATTATGGATGAGTTCAAGGACACAGGCACCATGGCAGAGTAATAATACAAAGAGATTCTGATTATGCTACACATTATTGAAAACCACTAAAAATCTAAAAGCATATAGCACACACGACATGCATCTTGATCCATGTCAATAATCTTTTTCTATTATATAAGCTATAAGTAAAGGGAGCATATCAATCTAAGTAGTGAGCAATCACTCTTGGTCCCTGCCACACGGCAGGGAAAACACCGGCCAAAGTGTGGCAAATTAGAGCCGCACCAAAATAGAGATGCCGCGGCGGGATCCCATGGATCCCCTTAGCCGCAGCGCCATTGCTCCCTGGCATTATCAGATGCCGGGGAAGACGCAACAGTCGGGAGGGGGAGGCTGCCAAACTGCGCATGCCTGAGCATGCGCAGTTTGGGCTGGAGCCGGGGATCCGCCGGCGAAAGGACGCGCCGGCGATCCCACAGCCGGCTTTGATGCGGCCGTCTCGGATGAACCACCACGGTAGGTGGTTCAGTTTTGCAGCGGGGTTTTGGGTGGAAGGGGCGGATCGGGAGCGGGCACAGCACGCTTCCCAGATGTTGCTGTGCCCCTGATCCGTCCCTCTACCGGCCCAAAACCTCTCGTGTGACCGGGGCCCTTGATGAACATTGTGATGTCCCGAGTTTGGTCATCTTCCAAAACACATGAGCCTTTAAATTATGGTTAGGTAGTTAGTCTGAATATAATCTGATATAATTAATGGTATGGATTGCAGTCAAAGTGTATTTTACCTTATTTGTATTTAATTCTTCACCTTTGCAGACTCATTCGGCACACATTCTTTGCAAAAGACTTAATGACAGGCAGCAAAATGACCAAGCCTGGGTAAGCCAGAGGGCTGATTTCTTTCCATAGAAGCTGATTTTTCTCCAGTGTTTTTTGGACTGAGTTGTAAAGAAGATTCAAGTCAGTGGCAATTCTGGCGCAAACAATCTTAATACAAACAATTATCCGGCATATCCATCTCCGTCACTCTTCATGGCCTCTCTTTCTTTCACTTGCCCACCAGACTGTAATGTCCTTAGATCAAATATTCTCTATAAATTGAGGGAACATTTAACTGATTTATGAGGCTTTTAGCGATTACCTACTTACCTAGCCAATAAAAGTGGTTACATTATATGATACACACATGGTACTCCCATAGCTCTGAGCTTCACTCATAAAATGACACATGCATCAAACTGTAATGAGATTTCCTGAAGCAAATCTATCACCATAGGGCAAAAACAACAAGTCTGCTTCAAATATTTTCCCTGTTCTTTCATTAATTGTGGGGATTTTGTCAGTATTATTCTTACAGTTTTCTGTATTACGGGAAAACTCATTTTCTAGTTGTGTGTGTGTGTGTGTGTGTGTTTTAACAAAGACAGAATTATTGATAAAACCTGAAAGGGAGACAAATGAAGGCCTTGCTTAAGAGCAAGGCATACTAATGGCTGGTAAGCATTTTCCTGCTATTAGGACTTTGCTTTTGAAGTGCAGCAAAGTGCTGCTAACTGATAATCACCTTAAATAAAGATAAAAAGTGGATTCCAACCCAGTACTTTTGAGAGATTGTGCTGGACGTGACAGAAGTGTTTGGTATTGTTGAAACATTGATTTGTTTTAGTCAAAGCTGCTTGTTTATTAATGCTCAGTGCCAATAATTTTTATTTTGTATCTTCTGTTAGAATTGATTTAATATAATTTTATTTATTATTATTTACATGATTTAAATTCCACCTTTCACCTTAATCAAAGTGGCTAATAGCTAGAAGCAGAGCACTGTAAACAACACATAAAATGAGTTAAAATCATGTGTGTGTGTGTGTGTAAATAACATTCACACATCGAAACATCAGTTACAACATATGGCAGAATGGAAGCATCATTGAAGGAATGCCAGATTAAACAAAAAAGGCTTCACTTACTGGTGGGGGACAGAAGAATATCTCCAGGGAAGGAATTCTACAGTCTTGGCACCACAACTGGGAAGGCCAATAGCCTGTCAAAATGCCATTCTGCCTCCTGTAAATCTGTGTGGTACTAGGCAGTTTGGGGGGGGAATGGGCTGGATGATCCTTATGGGAGATTGAGGTTCAGAACCACGAACTGTGCATTTAAAAGAAAAGGGAACATCCCATAAGCCTCTGGTAAGGTTCTTTTCTCTTAGGGTCTTAGAAAACTCTAAGAAAGGGGAGGGGAACCATAGAGAGAGATAACATCCCTATTACACCTCAGTAGTTCCCTTGTTCCCATTCCTTTTTGGGGTGGACAGAGTGGACTTCCAAATGCCATGAAGGTGAGACAGTTTGTTATTCTCATACTACTCCATTGTGTTTGAACAATCTAAATAGCTGTTTAAGAATAAGGAGAAATGATACAGCTGGCCATATCACTGTGGAGGAATAATATTTCCATATTGCATCTGGCAATCATGCTACTTTCTGCAAGAACAATACCTGAAGAAGTCTAAAGAAGAAAGTTATATATATTCCATATTAAATCATTATCAGCTATGTAGATGACATTTGTTATTCCTGTGTGTGAGACATCCTGTACTTCAACTCATTAAATCATTGTTTTGCCCAAATTTGCACCAGAGGGAGGGCAGAGATATAGTTAACTTTATTTATGTCTCTTTTAAATTCTTCCAAGACAAGGTGTCCTTGGGACTCACAAGACATGTCCCAAACCCCATACCTCAAACATTGATTGACCATGTGCAAAATTTCATAGGGGTTTCATGAATACAGGACTTCTTAGCTTTCATTGCTGGGCTCAAAACTATTTCCATTCAAATATTTTTTTCCCATCTGTTGGTCAAAGATGGTACATATTAAGTATAGGAATCGGTGTTCCATGACCTCGAACATCATACATTCCAAGACTAGGGTGAAGGAGTAGTATATGAACTTGTTGTATTTACTAGGGATAGAGAATGAGGTGGCACTTTTTTCCTTTTTCAAGGATAATAAAGAGAAAAGTGAATGAAATATTGATTTTTATTGCCTAGCTTTAATATGAAAAAATATTTCAGAAAATATGTTCTGGAAAGAGCAAACATCCATCTACAAAAAGAAAAAGGTTAGACATGGTGTCAAATGACTGAAGGGAAAGCTAGAATGTTCTTAACATAGTTTAAAACAAATATGTCCTTAAGTTTGTCTTAGCAAAGAACAGGCTCCTGCGTTATTCTTATGACTGAGAACAGTGCCAAACTGGTTAAAACCACAGATATTACCATCGTGAACATAAGAGGCACACTGAATAGCTTTACAGACCAAATTTTCTCTCCCTCCCTGTAAACCTTCATTTTCTCTTTGACCCAAGCTTTACCTTTCCTTAGTAAACTCAAGAAAAACTAGCCAAAGAGATCCTGTCTCTGTTGATGCTGCCCTGTGTACTCCCTTGTGGAAGGCCTCTTCCAAGCCAGATCAATAAACAGATAAATCAAGCAAAGACATGCATAGACACATCAACAGTGGGATTTTTAGTCTAACTTATAACTTCTCCTGTCCACACAAACTAGCTGTTAATAGTGTTCGATTCTTCTGCTGCTACAAAATTATACATTAATTTTTAAATGATAGCTCCAGACAAACTAGAAAAAAAACTTGGCAGCACATCATTCCAGGCACTTATTTTTTAAAATTGTTTTCCCAGGCAGAGAGCAGCATGGTTTTTTAAATGTTAATAAAACTATAACTCAAATTAACAAGGGTCACATTAAACTAAATTATGCCTTGAAATGGAGAATCCAAGCTGACAAACATTGGCCGCAATTACTGGTTGTTTTTGTTCAACTCACCTTTACAAAGTGACCATATGTTCTATCTCTGCTTCTTGGCAACTAGAGGAGTTCCAGGCAGAGACATTCCCTTGCTGAGACTCTCTTTTCATTGTACTGCTTCTGTCTCGAGGCATCATTTAGTGAACAGCTGTAATGGTGTTATTAAAAGCACTACAAGTATCTTAAAACAAAATAAGAGGCATATGTGCCTACTGTCAAGGCAGGCGAGGCTCTCTAAATGCCATGTCAAGTGCTGAGATGGCTGGAAAACAAAGCTGCTCTCTCCCACTAATGTTACTCAATCCAACTTGCAATCTGTCCATGCTGAGAAACTTAGACTGCTCCGGGGATGCTCTGGTTGAAATACACTGTCCACTGAATAGTGATTCTAGGGAGAAACATGTTGTCTATGTGTCTCCCCAAGAATTGTTCACCCAAGAATTCACAGCATCCAAACAACCAGGGTAAAGCCATCTCTTTTACTCAACTTGGAGTCACAAATATGAATGAGAAACCAAGGGAGGATGAGTTTTAAAGGAATAATATCACAAACCAGGCCTAAACATGGTTGAGTCTATGTGATTTAGGCCAAAGTTATCCATGTTCTGAAACTCCAGGTAGTACAGAATGCCACTGCCAGGTTATTAATGGACATGAACATATTATACTAATCTTAAAGATATACACAGGACCTTTAACTTGTATCTTGCCTGGGCACATTTCTGAGCCTTACATTTAAAGCCATAAATTTGGAACTTGGAAGAGTGCTCATTCCCACACCAACTAGCCCATGAGTCAAGTCCAGCTTCTCAAGTCCTACTTGCGTTACCAAACTGCTGGAAATGAGGGCGGGCACCAGTTAGAGATAAGACTTTCTCAGTAATAGTCCAATGAGCTCAAAAATCATGGGATTTTTTATCATGGGATAAAAGGACAAGTCCTTTTATGGAGTCAAAAACTGGCCAATTAATAGAAAACAGAGTATAAATGGGCAGTTCTCTCAGTGGAGGGGGGTAAGCAGTGGAGTACCGCAGGGATCAGTACTTGGTCCACTGCTTTTTAACTTGTTCATTAATGATTTGGAGTTGGGAGTAAGGAGTGAAGTGGCTAAATTTGCAGATGATACGAAGTTGTTCCGGGTGGTGAAAACCAGTGAGGATTGTGAGGCACTCCAAAGGGATCTGTCAAAGATGGGCAAGTGGGCATCAACATGGCAAATGGGGTTCAATGTGGCCAAGTGCAAGGTGATGCACATTGGAGCCAAAAATCCTAAATATAAATACACGTTGATGGGGTCTGAACTGGCAGAGACTGATCAAGAGAGAGATCTTGGAGTTGTAATAGATAACTCACTGAAAATGTCGAGACAGTGTGTGACTGCAATAAAGAAGGCCAATGCTATGCTGGGGATTATTAGGAAGGGTACTGAAAACAGATCAGCCAATATCATAATGCCCCTATATAAATCAATGGTGCGACCTCATCTGGAATACTGTGTGCAATTCTGGTCACCACACCTTAAAAAGGATATTATAGCTTTGGAAAAAGTGCAGAAAAGGGCAACTCGAATGATAAAGGGGTTGGAACACTTTCCCTATGAGGAAAGGTTAAGACGCTTAGGGCTCTTTAGCTTGGAGAAACGACGACTGAGGGGTGACATGATTGAGGTTTATAAGATTATGCATGGGAAAGAGCAGGTAGAGAAAGAGGTACTTTTCTCCCTTTCTCACAATACAAGAACTCGTGGGCACTCCATGAAATTGCTGAGCGGTCGGGTTAGAACGAATAAAAGAAAGTACTTCTTCACCCAAAGAGTGATTAACACATGGAATTCATTGGCACAGGAAGTGGTGGTGGCTACAAGCATGGACGGCTTCAAAAGGGAATTAGATAATCATATGGAGCAGAGGTCCATCAGTGGCTATTAGCCACAAGGTATAGATAGGGACTCTGGGGCAAATGATGTCCTGGCCCCACTGGTGGACCTCCTGATGGCACTGGTATTTCTGGCCACTGTGTGATACAGAGTGTTGGACTGGATGGGCCTTTGGCCTGATCCAACATTGGCATCTCTTATGTTCTTATGTTCTTAATGACAAAACCAGGGCAAACTATAACTGGCAGTGGTGATGCAGAATTCATTGTTCCCTTCCTTATGTACACCCCCTTATAAATAAATAGGGTGTAAATAACAATAGGAAGGTGTGATGAACTGACCTCCAAAAGAAGGATGCTTAGTGCATCAAAAGCAGAGAGCTGGGGGATTAGGGGTTAATGCTTCACTGTAAAGCACTTTGATTGACGGGCTGCTGCCTGTGTGCACCCCTTTCTCTCTGATTGGTCAGCACCAGCTGAGGAGAGTTTTAAAAAGTCTTGTCAGTCTTGTCAGAGGGAGTCAGTCATTGTTTGGACTTTGGCTTGGCAGTAGCCAGTCAGGAGGAGTTGGTGTGTGTCAGTCTGAGGGAAACAGACAAGTCACTTGAGAAGTGAAGGGACACAACTCCTTGCCCTTACTGTGTACCAATACATTTGAGGAAAAGTTCAAAAACCATAGCTTAAAGTCTCAGTGTCAGTCCCAGCTGAACTCCATTGATTCACAGTCTCCAAACATCGGGGTTAGGTTTGACAGAAGAGACTGGACAGGAGGTTGAAAACTGCCAGTCCAGCCAAACAGAAAAGGAGTATCACTCCTAGAAAGAGGAGGATATTTCTTACCCATTTATTCAGAAGGGACCCCTGGTTTGTGTGAAAAGGGAAATGGTCCTAGACTCTTCAAGAGTAAAAAAGGGAAAGTTATAATCCCACAAGGGGAGTATTCAAATACAGGAAGAAAGTACTAACTTCCAGGAAACTAAGATTGTTTTATGAAATTTTATTGACACATTGTTGGTGAAAGAAATCTCCAAGACAAACAAATCTATCACAGTCAAGAACTGAGTCTCTAAGAATATACGCTTCAATTATACTCTGTTGTCTGTTCAAAATATTATAATTTGTATAACCAACAACAATTACCTCAACTTCTCATCCCCTGCCCTATTCCTGATCCAACTGTGCCTGTTCAATAAAATCTTTTTGTTTGTTTGTTTTAACTTCACTTTGTGTCAAGTGCCATTTCCAAAGGGATTTTATAAGAGAGCTCCTGCTTAGTTACAATAAATCTCTGGCCTGGGCAAAAGCCAAATCATTTCTCTGTCACAGAGTGGGACACACAGAAAGTTATAATTCTATTATTAAAATACATGACTAACAGGCTGCTCAGTCAGAGTGGTGAACAGTGTTTTGGTAGGAAAAACTGCCTCACAGAGAAGAAGCAGCAGGGGTCCATCATAGAAGACTCCCAGTTATTATGAAAACACACAGCTATAACAGCAACAAACAGCATAAGGCATGAAGTAGGCTTTGAAAATATCATAAAAGAATGGGGTCAAAAGTCTTTCAGTCCCTGCAAAGTCCCTATGTCTGAGAAGCAATAGGTGGGCTCTACCCATCACTGCATTTCCATGCTGGGTTACTTAGGAGCCTCATCAAAGGCTCCTAAGTAAGCTCAAAAATCATGGGATAAAAGGACAAGTCCTTTTATGGATCAAAAACTGGCTAATTAATAGAAAACAGAGAGTGAGTATAAATGGGAAATTTTCGCAGTGGAGGGTGGTAAGCAGTGGGGTACCGCAGGGATCAGTACTTGGTCCACTGCTTTTTAACTTGTTCATTAATGATTTGGAGATGGGAGTAAGCAGTGAAGTGGCTAAATTTGCAGATGATACGAAGTTGTTCAGGGTGGTGAAAACCAGTGAGGATTGTGAAGCACTCCAAGGGGATCTGTCAAGGATGGGCGAGTGGGCGTCAACATGGCAAATGGGGTTCAATGTGGCCAAGTGCAAGGTGATGCACATTGGAGCCAAAAATCCTAAATATAAATACACATTGATGGGGTCTGAACTGGCAGAGACAGATCAAGAGAGAGATCTTGGAGTTGTAGTAGATAACTCACTGAAAATGTCGAGACAGTGTGTGACTGCAATAAAGAAGGCCAATGCTATGCTGGGGATTATTAGGAAGGGTATTGAAAACAGATCAGCCAATATAATAATGCCCCTATATAAATCAATGGTGAGACCTCATTTGGAATACTGTGTGCAGTTCTGGGCACCACACCTTAAAAAGGATATTATAGCTTTGGAAAAAGTGCAGAAAAGGGCAACTCGAATGATAAAAGGGTTGGAACACTTTCCCTATGAGGAAAGGTTAAAGCGCTTAGGGCTCTTTAGCTTGGAGAAACGACGACTGAGGGGTGACATGATTGAGGTTTATAAGATTATGCATGGGAAAGAGCAGGTAAAGAAAGAGGTACTTTTCTCCCTTTCTCACAATACAAGAACCCGTGGGCACTCCATGAAATTGCTGAGCGGTCGGGTTAGAACGGATAAAAGGAAGTACTTCTTCACCCAAAGAGTGATTAACACATGGAATTCACTGCCACAGGAAGTGGTGGGTGCTACAAGCATGGACGGCTTCAAAAGGGAATTAGATAAGCATATGGAGCAGAGGTCCATCAGTGGCTATTAGCCACAAGGTATAGCTAGGGGCTCTGGGGCAAGTGATGCTCTGTCTTCTTGGTGCTTGGGGGGGGGGTCAACAGTGGGAGGGCTTCTAATGTCCTGGCCCCACTGCTGGACCTCCTGATGGCACTGGTATTTCTGGCCACTGTGTGACACAGAGTGTTGGACTGGATGGGCCTTTGGCCTGATCCAACATTGGCGTCTCTTATGTTCTTATGAAAGCAAGAAATTGCAAGTAGATAAATAGGTACCACTTCGGTGGGAAGGTAACAGCATTCCGTGCACCTTGGTGTTTAGTCATGCCGGCCACA
>NW_015167059.1:471213-496352 GCF_001447785.1 Gekko japonicus
GAGTCTTCTCCAGCACCATAATTCAAAAGAATCTATACTTCAGTGCTCGGCCTTCCTTATGGTCCAACTCTCGCAGCCATATATTACTACTGGGAATACCATCACTTTGACTGTATGGACTTTTGTTGGCAGGGTGATGTCTCTGCTTTTTGTTATGCTGTTTAAGTTTGCCATAGCTTTCCTCCCAAGGAGCAGGCATCTTTTAATTTCATGGCTACAGTCACCATCTGCCATGATCTTGGATCCCAGGAACGTGAAGTCTGTCACTGCTTCCATGACTTCTCCTTCTGTTTGCCAAGGAGTGATGGGGCCGGATGCCATGATCTTAGTGTTTTTGATGCTGAATTTCAAGCTAACTTTTGCGCTCTCCTCTTTCACCCTCAGCAACAGGCTCTTTAGGTCCTCTTCACTTTCTGCCAGTAGAGTGGTATCATCTGCATATCTGAGATTGTTGATAATTTTCCTGGCAATCTTAATTCTGGCTTTTGATTCATCCAGGCTGGCATTTCGCATGATGTACTCTGCATATAAATTGAATAAGCAGGATGACAATATACATCCCTTTTGTACTCCTTTTCCTATTCTAAACCAATCAGTTGTTCCATGTCCAATTCTAACTGTCACTTCTTGACAGATTTCTCAGGAGACATGTGAGGTGGTCTGGTACTCCCATCTCTTTAAGGACTTGCCACAGTTTGTTGTGATTCACACTATCAAAGGCTTTAGTGTAGTCAGTGAAGCAAAAGTAGATGTTTTTCTGGTACCCCCTTACTTTCTCCATAATCCAGTGAATTTTGGCAATTGATCTCTAGTTCCTCTACCTCTTTGAAACACAGCTTGTATTTCTGGCAGTTCTTTATCCACATACTCCTGAAGCCTAGCTTGTAGGATGTGAAATGAGTGCAATTGTGCGATAGTTTGAACATTCCTTGGCATTGCCCTTCTTTGGGATTGGAATGTAAACTGACTTTTTCCAATCCTGCGGCCACTGTTGTGTTTTTTGAATTTGCTGGCATATTGAGTGCAGCACTTTAACAGCATCATGTTTTAGGACTTTGAATAGCTCAGCTGGGATACTGTCATCTCTGCTAGCTTTGTTATTAGTAATGCTTTCTTCTTTTTCTTTTTTTTGGGAAGATTTTATTGATTTTTTCCACTACATAAAACAACATTTACTACTCACTACCCTAAAACATGGCTAAATGGGAGTTATAAACCTTAATAATTTCTCATTTGAGCAAGGTTCTCTTATAATGTCATATATGAGAAAATAGAATCTTTCTTTACAGTTTATCTAATCAACTGCCAGTAATATATTTGAATCAAGCAAGGGTTTAAAGTTTAAATCATTACTATTATTGTCTCTTTTTTCCTTAAATTTTTCTTTATCATAGTCCCATCTGACTTTTAAACGTTTGGGAGCAGCATCTCCCAATTCTGATGTGGAGTCTTTTTCTGGAGTGCTACTTGCTTCATTTTCTGAGCTTTCCGATCCATGTGTGCTGCCTTCTTGTTGTTGTTGTTTTTTCTCTTCCTCTGTTATATTCTTTTTCATTTGTCCTTGTTGCTGCTCCAAAACCCTTTTTGCTTTAATAACAGAGTCAATCTTTTCCCTTTTGTCTTTGTACTTGAAAACCATTCCTTCAGGTAGCAGCCATCTGTAATTTATGGAGTTCTTCTGCAGGAAAGTAGTTAAGGCCTTATAGTGTTTCCTCTTCTTTCTTATTTCGTATGGTATATCTTTTAAGACTCTTATTTCGGTATCTTTAATTTTTAGGGTATTCCTATTTGTGGCCTTGAGCACCACATCTCTTGTAAATCTTTTTGAGAATCTCACCAGGAATTCCCCAGAAAGGTTTCTTTTCTTAATAAATTCTGGATATGTCCTATAGACCATATCCATGTCACTTTGCAGTAAATCCAGTTTTAAACCTATCATTGGGGCTAACACTTCACTCAAAGTTTCCTTCAGATTCTCACCATGTTGTTCAGGAACATCCTGGAACCTAAGCACATATGCTGATTTTTCTACTTGGAGTCTAAGGAGTTGCTCTTTCTTTTTCTGCAAGCTCCAATTTTTGCTCAAGTACAGTCATTTTAGCTTCAACTTTTTTCACTGATTTAGATGTCTTTGCCATTTGCTTTTGGAGTGTTTCAAAATTATGGTTGAGATTTGTCATCTGATCCAGTAGGGGTTGCAATGCTGCAGCCAACATGTTGCAAAAGTTTGTATTTGGTTTCGGTTTTTACCCCGGAGGTGTTACTCTGCCAGTTCCAGAAGGAGGCTTCGGTCTCGTCACCATTTTTTCTTGCAGATTAGTCATTGTTTATCTTTCAGGAAAGTTTTAGAGTTCAAAAAGAAGCTTATTTAAAGTTTGCTTTATATAACACCACTCTTGCTTGTTCAGATACAGCTTATCTTCGCTCCTTCCCCCTTTTCGGTAAGTTCTTTCGCTTATATACAAGAGGGGGGGGATGAACTCTCCCTTTCCCCTGGGGGTTCAGAGCTCTCTTAAAAGTTCATAAGCTTCATATAGATTTACTCACATTTCATCTGCCATCATTTAAAGATGCTAGAGGAGCTTGCAGTCTTTGCTAAAAGCTCCTGAGCACTCACCCGGTATGTGCCTTTGGAAGCCATGATGGCACCACAGCAGCAGAACCTGAGCACTCACCCGGTACTCGCCTTTGGAAGCCATGATGGCGCCACAGCAGCAGAACCTTTGGGGCAAAGAGTGCCTCAATCTTTCGGCGTTGAGCCTCGGGAAGGGCACATCTCAAGTCCCATGGTTGGGAGCTCCCTCCAAGAGCTCCAGGGGGGGCAGAATCATCCGGCACCCCTCCTATCTGCTGTTTAACAGAGCTCTGTCGGTGCGCACCCACGATGCAAGTAGCCGAAACCGGAATGTAATTAGTAATGCTTCTAAGGCCCATTTGACTCCACACTCCAGGATGTCTGGCTCGAGGTCAGTGATCACACCATTGTGGTTGTCAAGGACATTGAGATCCTTTTTGTATAATTCTTCTGTGTATTCTTGCCACCTCTTCCTAATCTCTTCTGCTTCTGTTAGATCCCTACTGTTTTTGTTCTTTATCATGGGCAGCTTTGCAAAAAAAGTATTCCCTTGAATTCTCCAGTTTTCTTGAAGAGATCTCTAGTCCTTCCCATTCTATTATTTTCCTCTATTACTTTACATTGTTTATTCAGGAAGGCCTCCTTATCTCTTCTTGCTGTTCTCTAGAACTCTGCATTCAGTTGGGTAAATCTTTCCTTTTCACCTTTGCCTTTCATATTCCTTCTTGCCTCTGCTATTTGTAAAGCCTCATCAGACAGCCACTTCACTTTCTTGCATTTCTTTTTCTTTGGGACGGTGCTGATTGCTGCCTCCTCTACAGTGTCATGAAGCTCCACCCATAATTCCTTCAGGCTCCCTGTCTATCAAATCTAGTCTACTGTATATTCATCAGGGATGTGATCTAGGTCAAACTTGAATGGCCTAGTGGTTTTCCCAACTTTCTTCAGTTTAAGCCTGAATTTCACAATGAGTCAGCTCCAGGTCTTGTTTTTACTGACTGTATAGCATTTCTCCGTCATTGACTATAAATGATATAATTAATCTGATTTCAGTGTTGCCCATCTGGTGATGTCCATGTGTAGAGTCGCCTCTTAGGTTGTTGGAAAAGGGTGTTTGCTAATACCAGCATGTTAGCCTTTGCCCGGCTTCATTTTGTTCCCCAAGGCCAAACTTGTCTGTCATTCCAGTTACATTTTAACTTCCTATTTTAGCATTCCAGTCCCCTATGATGATAAGGATATCTTTTTTTTGGTGTTCGTTCTAGGAGGTGTTGTAGGTATTCATAGAACCGGTTCACTTCAGAGTCCTCTGCATCAGTGGTTGGGACACAGACTTGGATTACTGTGATGTGGAATGCTTTGCCTTGGATTTGGAACGAGATCATTCTGTCATTTCTGAGACTGTATCCCATTACTGCCTTTCTCCCTCTCTTGTTGACTATACAGGCCACAGCATTTTTTCTACAGGATTCTTGGCCACAGTAGTAGATATAATGGTCTTGGTAGTTAAATTTGCCCATTCCCGTCCACTTTAGTTCACTGATTCCCAAGATGTCGATGTTCAGTCTTTCTGACCACATCCAGCTTACCTTGATTCATAGATCTTACATTCCAGGTTCCTATGCAGTATTGTTCTTTGCAGCATCGGACTTTCTTTTCACCATCAGACACATCCACAGCTGAATGTCCTTTCGGCTTTGGCTCAGCTGCTTCACTCTTTCTGGAGTTACTTGTACTTGCCCTCTGCTCTTCCCCAGTAGCATATTGGACACCTTCCGACCTGAGGGGCTCATCTTCCAGCATCATATCTTTCAGCCTTTTGTTACTGTTCGGGTGCATTCAGACACGCCATTTGATCTGGTGTCATGACAGTTTAGCAACGGATTTTATCTGCATGGTCACACAGTCAATATCTGCCTCCCGTCCCCAGCTGTTGGTTTCTGTCTCAAAACTGCTTTAACCCAGAGTATTTTGTTACCAGGTCCCAAAGGGGTGTTTTCTCAGCTCTCTCATTTAAAGCAGCATTTCCCCCCTGTGTGATCACTCCTCCAGTGTCAAGCCACTTCCGCTTTAAACCCCCTCCCCGCTCGAAAGCTGCCCGAGGCTTCCACTTTTTGCCTGCCTTTTTTTTAATGCGTCGGCGGTGTGCGCATAGGTGGAGCTCCGCCACCACATTTAGAAAACCAATATTTAAAAGGTCACTTGTTTTAGCGTTTAGATGAGTTCAGGATCTCACGGAGGCCATTTTCCGGTCAAACATTTAAAGGGAAGTCTTTTTTTGGAGGGGTTGGATTGATTCACCCTGGTGGTTCTGCACATGTGCCATGGTAGTTTGGCCCCCATTCTACAGAGGAGTGCCTATGCGCATGTACAAACGGAGGGAAAAAACCACTGACACACGCTCCCGTGCATCGGTAGTGTAGACACTGGGGAGTGATGTGACTGCACGGTGAGGCAGGATAAGGGAGGTAAGTGTGATCGTGATTATCCAGATCAAATATAATCTGGTTAGAACTGGAGCAGTTTAACCCGCTCTCAGCACGCCATCTCACCATACCCTTAATGTGGTTTTCTTTGCAAAGATACTGGAGTGGGTTGCCATTTCCTTTTCCAGTGGATCACATTTTGTCTGAGTTCTCCACTGTGGCCTGTTCATCCTGGGTGACCCTCCACAGTGTAGCCCACAGACTCATCAAACCATGCAAGCCCCCTCGCCATGTCAAGGCAGTGATCCATGATGTTATACCATTTATTTCTTGTTTATTTATTTCATTTATAGTCTTCTTTCTCACTGAGATGTAAAGCAGATTATAGAATTTAAAACATTGTAAACTGAGAATAGAAAACATACAGCCAACAATAAACAAAAGGTATGAGCTTTCATAAGTCACTGCTTATAAAAGCTCATACCTTATCACAAATTTCATTAATCTTTAAGGTGCTACTGGAATCTTACTCTTTTCTGCTGCTACAGACAGACAAACAAGGCTACCCGTCTTGATCTAACCTTAAATAAGACTTGGCTACAAAGTCAGAGAGCAATGCATTTAGCAGTATAATACTAACTAATAATATACCACAACTGAATTGCACAATTTGAGAACTATTCAATAAACAGTATAATATACACAAGGAATAAACAAAATTAAAACTAAGCTTCACAAATGTCAAACAGCCTTATTCCCGATTATAAAAAATGTCTTCCTTAACAGTTCTGTTCTACACATTCTTTGGGATAAGAAGAGTGTAGGAATTTTCCTGATCTCATCAGGACACCTGTCAATCTTACCCTTTTCCAAGATGGCACCTACAGAAGCCTATGCTGAGTCACTACCCTATTCTATATTTTAGCAATGCACTTCTTAACAACTCTGTTTTATACATTCTGTTGAATGATTAAAGTTTGGGACCTTTCCTAACCTCTTTGGCAGGCCATTCTACCAGGTGGGAGCCAAGACAGAGAAGGCTTGGGTATCTGTAGATCTTACCCATTTGGCAGGGTGATACCTTCAGAAGGCTTTGGTCAAAGCTATCACTGTGGAGCATGTTGAGAGAAGTAATCCTTTAGATATGTGTGTCCTCAACCATGAAGAGCCTTGTAGCTGAGAAGCAGCATCTCAAAATGAACCTGGCAACTAAATGGTAGCCAAAGGAGTCACTATAGGATTGATATACTATGCATATCAAGCTGCAGCACTCTGCCAGCTGGAGTTTCCAAGTTGTCCTCAAGGGCAGGCCCATGTAAATTATGTTACAACAGTCTAGCCTTGAGGTTACTGTGGCACGGATCAATGTGGCAGGATCAGCTGGATCAAGGTCAGGAGCTATCCTCTGGGCTAAGATGGATGAAAACATTTTTGCAGCTGTGTTAACTTGCTTCTGCAGCAATAACACTGTGTCCAATATAACCTAAGACTCTTAAGTCTCAACTAAGTCAGTGGAAATGAGTTGAACTCCACTGAATTTGGTAATCACAACACTCACTAAGACCTCAGCCTTTCCACCTGATTCACCTCTGTCTTCTTAGGACTCAGTTCCCACTTGTTCCCACTTAGTCATTTAACCTCAAAAGCTAAGCACTAGCTCAGTACCTCAACAGCAGCACCAGGAGGTCTGGACAAAGCAATTTGGTGCTGGGTTTCATCAGCACATTGACAGCACTCAACTCCATAACCACAAATTCTCTTTCAAGGGTTCTATGTAAAGATTAAATAGTTTGGAGAATAAAACTGAGCCTTCAGAAATCTACAAGACAAGTCCCAAGCTGATAACAACCAATCTCCAACAGCACTTGTCAGTGTCCAGTCCATAAGGAATTATTTAAACCAATCTAAAGCAACTCCTTTGATACCCAGTTCTGCCTCCAAGTGTCTCAACAGGATGCTATTGTCTTCCATATCAAAAATTGCTGATAAATTTAAAAAACACCAATAGTAAGGAGTCAAAGCAATTTTCTTAATTCAAATGGAGATAACTGACAAAAGATACCAAGGTCCCGGTCACATGAGCGGGATGATCCGCTGCTGAAGGGAGGCAAATTAGAGCTGGAGCAAAAACAACCGCGGGAGCATGATCCAACGTGCCCCCGTGGCTCCGTGCTCCGGCAGCCGATCACACATTGTGCAGCAAACCGGCAGTAGCGCGGTTGTGTGCATGCATGGGATAGGGAACGGCACTGGCTGCAATGGGCTATCAGCGCTTCCCCGACCAGACGCCTGGAGTTGCCGTGCATCATCCGGAAGGTAGTGCTCAAAAGGTAGTACCTTTTGATTGTGCGTTTTCGGGCTGAAGAGCTGGATCGGGGACGGGTGCGTGACGCTTCCCAGATGTTGCAGTGTGATCACACCCACTTGATGTGCCCCCGATCCATCCCTCTTGTGGGGCAAATCCTCCCATGTGTCCGGGGCCCAACATAACTTCAATCCTATAGCCCAGCCTGAAGACAGACTGGACAGATATGTCATCCAAGACTTGGAATTGTTCTGGAACCACTCTCTCAATTACCTTGCCCAGGCAGGACAGATTAGAGAATGGACTATTCAGCTTATTTCATTCTTCCTTGATTTTTTTGTTTTGCTTTGGTAGACAGATAATTACCTTCTTTAGCAACTTTGCTTCATCCACTTTAGAAAGGCCGTTCCACAGACAAATAGCTGATTTCCGCACTGGTCACTGTTGCTATTATGGGCCTCATTGGAATCTGATTGACATAGAAGTGAATGAGGAATAACTTGCCTCTCTGCGTGCAAATGGTTGCCTAGTTGGCCTTGGAGAAACAAATGAGACATAGAGGTGAATATTGCGCAAACTATTTATTTAAAATATTTATATTCTGTTTTTAGCAGCATTCAAGTTGGCATAAAAGCAACTACAAATATATCCAGTGACTGCATGCTCATTAGATACTGGAGACAATTTGGGAAAGTTTACTATTCATGAAATATTACAAAAAATGTTAAAGAGTATTATACCTTTTATACCAGAATTGTTTTTATTGAATACCAGAAAATTGTATAAAAACAAGATTCTTATCTTATTATACATGTAGTAACAACTGCAAGAATTCTATATGCTAAATATTGGAGAAGAACTGAGCTACCTTCAAGAGAAGAAAACATAAATAAATTGCTTGAAACTGCGGAATTGGACAAATTAACTTTAGTGCTGAGGGGACTAACTGAAGGAAGCTTTGAAAATACATGGCCAAGCTTTTATAAATGGGTTGAAGACTATAATAAACAGCTAATCTAGAAGGAAGTAAGAACTTTATTGTTAAATATATACAAAAAACTTACACAATAATATAAGGTGGAATATAGAAAATAAATAACTAAATATTGTATGATGCATTTAAACAGACAACTTAATGATTTAACAGAACTCCTCAATTTATGTGTGTATGTTTGTTTTTGTTGTGTTTGTTTCTTAAAAAATAAAAATTGTACATTCGTACATAGAATTTCCCTTTTAGGAAATATTATAAAGAAAAGGTTTGGCAAGCTGAGTTGTGATTAAGATTGTGCTTAAAACTTTTTTCCCAAGTCAGTCTGGCCTACAGCAGGAGAGAGAAGGCTTTATCGAAAGAACTTCTAATTTCTTTGCAGGTCCAAGATAGAGAACTAAAACATCAAGAGCAGCAGCAGGGGCTGAAGAGCGCACAAGGGAATAAGCAGCCCTTAACTTCTTTAAGTGAACATTTTGGACATTTCTTTGTGTTACTGGGCACCATCAGTCAGGACTTGCAATTATTCTGAGTTCCCTTTCTGAAGAGCACTGAAGATCCTGTCTCTACAAAGCCAGTTTGGTGTAGTGGTTAAGTGCGTGGACTCTAATCTCGGAAAACCGGGTTTGATTTCCCATTCTTCCACTTGCAGCTGCTGGATGACCTTGAGCAAGCCATAGTTCTGTCATAGCTGTTTTTGAAAGAGCAGCTTTTTTATAGATATAATTTTTATTTTATCTTCTACATAAAACCTACAAAACTACACACTAACTAAAATTACAGCTATACAACGACCATATATGATAATTAATATCTTAAGTCAAAGCTTTTCTCTTTTTCAAGGTAAGAATAAAAATTCTATTCTGTTATTTTGACATGCAAATAATTAAAATTATTTACAATGCAAGATTATGTAATGTAATATATAAACATTTCTTCTAAAGTTTAAGCTATTTTCTGCCTTTCGTTCCTCTCTTCTTGCTTTTATCATCTCGGGGTGGTTTGGGTGGTGCCTCTCCCAATTCTGATTCAGATTCTACTTTTGAGCTGCCATCTGCAGATGTTTCATGGCTTTCCAAGCCATGTGAACTGTCCAGTTCTCCTTCTTCTTCCTCCTCTGTGTTCTTTGTATCTTTTTGGGGTTCATGATGTCTTTTCAAAAACTGCTTCACTTTGGTAAAAGACTCAATCTTTTCTTTTTTGCCTTTGTAGTTGAACATCAAGACTTTAGGTAGTATCCATCAGTAGGTAGTGGACTTTTCCCGGAAATAGGTGGTTAAATTCTTGTATTGTTTTCTCTTCTTCCTTATCTCAAATGGAATATCTTTTAGTATTCTGATGTCTTCTTCTTTGATTTTCAGTGTAGTCCCAGATGTTGCTTTCAATATTTCATCTCTTATAGATCTCTTAGAGAATCTGACGTATATTTCACCAGGCAGGTTTTTTTTCTTAATAAATTCTGAATATGTTCGATAGATCATATCCATTTCACTTTGTAATACTTCCGCCTTAATGCCTGTCACTGGTGCGAGCGCTTCACTAAGGATTTCTTTCAGATTCTCAGATTTGCCTTCTGGTACACCTTGAAATCTCAAAATGTATGAAGATTTTTCCATTTGTAGCTGCAAAAGTTGAGTTTTATCTGAAGATTTTTCTTTCCCCACAACTTCCAGTCTTTGGTCAATTGTTTTAGTCTTGTTTTCAACTTCTTCTGTTCTTTTATTGGATTCTTTTAGCTGTTTTTGTAAAGACTCCAAGGTCTTGCTGATGTTAGTCATCTGAGCCATCAGAGGTTGCAATGCAGTATCCAGCATGCCTGCAAAGTCAAAGGTCACTTCCGGTTTAGGAACCGGGTGTGTTGAGCTGGCAGTTCCTTGTCGAAGCTTCGCTTTCGCCGCCATCTTTTCAGCCCGATAAGACATTGTTTATGTTTTGTAAAAGTTCACTTAAGTCTTTAGACATTTATTCGCTCTAATGCCTTAACAGTCTGGCATTGTACTGATTAAGTTCAGCCGTCCGCTCAAATGCCATCACTTCTGCCCCCTCTAATGCTTTTAAATCTTTGCCATTTTCAAGGGGTGGGTAGCTTCCCACCCTCCACTTTTTCTTGGGGGCACCCGGGCTGGAATCTTACTCATGCTCCACTTCATCAGGTAAGAGAAAGTCTTTTTGTTTTCACCGGGTAAGTTGCTTGCTGGTCTGGTATGCTCATCTCATGCCCAAAATGGTACCACAGTGGTGGGGACCTATAAGGGTAGGGGGGAGCCTCGATCCTTTGGCCTCAGCCTTGGGAGAGGCACCCCCAGTGTCCCAGGCTGGGATCCCCCTACAAGGGCCCCTGGGGGAGTCCAGAACCAGCCAGACCCCCTCCCCACCGCCAGGTCATGGGCCGCTCTCTCTGGAGCTTCAAAGGAGCGCATCCGCCATCAACGCGCCAAAACTGGAAGTTGAAAGAGCAGTTCTTGAAAGAGCTCTCTCAGCCCCACCTACCTCACAGGGTGTCTGTTGTGGGGAGGGGAAGGGAAAGGAGTTTGTAAGCTGCTCTGAGACTCCGAGTGAAGGGCGGGGTATAAATCCAATCTCCTCCTCCTCCTCCTCCTTCTTCTTCGCAATTCAGATATACCTGTGATTGTAAAGCTGTTGGGTTTATGATAAATGTTTGTTACCTTGAAAACAATAATACCTTGAATATTTTATTTTTGAAGAAATTTTGTAATTGCTTGTCAAGCCAGAAGGGTGCTGTCATGTATTAATTTGAATCCTGCCCCTCCAAACAAACAAAAATTTCAGTTGGAAAAGATAATTTAGGAGAAGGATATATATGTAGCCACAGTTCTGCTGGGTTACAGATAGTTTGTGGAAAGCCAGGACAGTGGGTTTCTGAACTAAATGGAGTCTCAGAATTGACTTCAACGGGAGACCTATGTACAGGGCATTACAGTAATCTAGTCTTGATGTTACCATGGCATGGATCTAGGTCTCCAGATTGGCCAAGTGAAGGTAGGGGTCCATTTTGTGAGCTAGACTGAGTTGAAAGCGGGGTAATTCTGGATCTAGTATAACCCCAAGGCTCTTAACTGAGTCAGCAAGTTTCAGCAGAACCCCATTAAAAGTGGGGCTCACAATGTCCTTCAAGATATATGCCATCCAAAACAGCATCATTTCTGTTTTGCCTGGGTTCAGTTCCAGTTTATTTTCATCCAGTCATATGACCATAGCTGTCAGGCAGTGGCTCAAGATCTCTATTGCATCACCAGGGGATCTAGATAGAGAGATGTAAAGCTGGGTGTCGTCTGCATATTGATAACATCCAGTTCCAAATTACAGTTACAAATGATTCCTTCTAAAGACATTATGTAGAAGTTGAATAACATGGGGTATAAGACTGCACTCTGTAGAACCCCACAGAACAACTCCCAAACTGAAGACAGCCAATCTCCAATGGTAACCCTTTGAGTCCAATCTATGAGGAACAGGGCAGCCCCTGAACCAAACCAAATGGGCCCCTCCCAAACTGGTCTGGTAAGGGGGCAGGAATTACCCTGGAAGGGACTTCTCTTTCATCTTTCTCCCAGCCATGGCTCACCACAACAGGGAGAAAGGCCCAGGGAAAGGACTTTCTTTTCCCCTTTCTCCTGGCCATACCTCACTGCAGCAGGGAGAACAGAGGAGGGGATCACCTGGGAAGGGGCTTCATTAACCCTTTGGTTTTGCTCCCCCCCTTCAAAGGGACAGGAAGCAAAATCAAAGGGTTAAATGGCTGGATCCAAACAGCCAAACTGAAGTGGCCAAAAGTCCAGTAAATGCTCACGGAATGTGCCTTCCCCAAACACTGGTTCCAAAGCTCCAAACTGGCCCAAGTTCAGCCTGAATTCTACCTTGAGAGCTGGTTTATGCCCATCCCTAATCCAAGGCACACCCTCTGATACTTACTTCTTCCTCCAAATGGCTCAGATGGCTGGTATCAAAAGCTACAGATAGATCCAGGAGGAACAACCTTTGTCTACATTTAGGTGGGGATCATCAGCTAAAGCTACCAGAGCTGACTCTGTCCTGTAGCCCAGCCTGAAACCATATTGAAAAGGGTCTAGAGCCTGTGAATTATCCAGGAAGACCTGGAGCTGGTCCACTACTGCTCTCTCAAACACTTTGCCTAGAAAGGCTACTGGGCAATAATTAGCCACATCATTTTTATCTATGCATTTTTTAAAAGTAGTGGACATATAACCATCTGTTTGAGTGCTTGATGGAAGTTGCCCTGGGTTAGTGATTGATTTATGTTAGTCCACAAGAGATTATTTATATGGTCCTTACGTGATTTTGGCAGCCAGGATGGCCAAGAGAGTGCTCCGTCTTGACTTCAGTAGTGCATGGTTCAATCTTACCTACTTGGAAGTTTTTTCCAACAGATTCCTGTTTTCTTCCTACTATACATTTTCCTATGGGGGAAATGATGGGAGATCTCTGGGCAACCATCTCCTTTCCCATAGGTTTGTTGGGAAATATGCTGAATATGCATGCAACATACTTTTAGATATGGTTTTACCCCAGTCCCATGAATCCACATTCGATTATTTGTATATGTCATCATGTCATATCTTTTAGCCCCAGTTGCAATGGTGGATTTGAAGTTCCCAATGCATGTCTGAAGTTCTGAAACAAGATACCTGAGCCCTTTATTTCTTTCTCTTCTTCCTGACATTGGGACCTTTCTTGTTATTATTATGGGTAGAAATATACCCTAAAGGAGCATAGGATTCCATTAACCTTCACTTCGACTCTGCCAGTCCCCTCCTTGGGCTGACCAAATCCTGTAATTATAAGAGCGATGCCAGCCATTGTCTCTTACTGCTGCAAGTATGTCTCTATGAAGGCATATTTTTTTTCCTCCACAAGCATCGCATTGTACGCCAGGACTATGGCTTGGGAGAGATCAGCTCCAATGCAGTGACCAAGTTGGTTCAAGTAGAGTTTCGCTCTGCAAATGTTTTAAAGTAAGCATCCAAGTCATCTCCTGGCTTTGTTTTAGTTTTTCTTACTGATTTTTATTTGGCTAAAATATAAAAGATGTGAAGTCAGACAGACAGAACAGATGGTAAATTACAAAAAACAAACTACATTTTGAAGCCTTCGTAATCCTTTGAGGGATTTTTTTTTTTGTCCTTTAAAATTTTCCGGTTTCAGTTTAATGGTGTTTATTTTTTCCCCTTAGTATATGTCAAGTTCATTAGATCTCCTCCCATGTATAATTCTGGTCCATCAAACCACAATTTGCACTGTCAGCTCCTATGAGTGAAATCTATTGCAGCTACAGAGCTGTCCTGCTTTTGCCTTTGTAGCAACTTTTAGACCACAATAACCATCATCACTTTAAAAAAGGCAGATCCATTACATTTCCTCTGTTCCTGCAGCCCCACATTAAGCTAATATTATCTATTTCCCAAGTGAAAAACCCCTTCCAGTCCTATCAATTATTAATTCCTTGCTTGCAGCTAATGTTTTGTTTGAATTATTTAAATGCATCTTCATTTATCAATAAACATAAAATGTTAAACAAAGAATACTGATGAAGGGCATTATTTAAACCATAACATTTTATGAGATTATTTCAAGCGCCTTTTTTGATTTATTAGCACAATATGTTTTATAATTATTTTTCCATTTCTGAAAACAAAACAATACCAAACAAAAAGCCTATGTTTCTGGGTATCACCAAGAGATCTGGAAGTTTTCTGAGTGCTTCCAGGAATGTTACATTCTTGCATGGTTTCTTAAAGAGAATATAAAATATAATATATAGCAAATTCCCAATCTATTTGCTGAGAAAATTCAAGGCATGGTTCAGATACGAGATGCCTATGATTTACAATGGCAAAGAAGCTGCAGATTTTGAGTGCCATTTTGCAGGTTAAAATCTATGTTTGTTACTAAAATAGTCTGCCTGTGCAGTTAAGCACATGATTAATGTTCTGATTCTTATTACTCATTGCTTGTTATTACCTAAGATTTTTGTGCTATGACTGTGCAAGATGATAATGGGATTTGTTAGGTTTGTCTCAAATGCCATGGAATATCAGGATATTTTGTTTTTCCTATCCTATCTCATTGTCTGAAAGTTCTTAGAATTTGAGTCTTTGGGGTTAAAAAGTTTGGCCCCAATCCAGCTAGATTTATTAATATATTTGGGTAGCCCTGTTTAAAAACAAACAAACAAATAGCATCAGATACTGGTATATCCAGGAGGTAGAAGTAATTAAATCCAACCTCTTGGTCTCTCAGTTTCATAAATGGCTGCTTTGCACCATTGTTATTTACTTAACAGGGCTGGGCATGACCAGCCCTGATAGTTGAATAGGGTGAAGAAATCATGCACACTGCACACATTGGCATGTACAGTTCCTCATAACACTGAAAATAGGTGGATGGAAATCTGTTTCCCTGTGCCTGTGGCCGGATGCAGGAGCTGCATGTGTATGTATCAATACGAAGGGCTAGCCCAGATGAAATGCTGGGACATCTGAGGTTGGATCTTTCCAGGCCTTTAAAGTGGAAACTGCAGCCAGGCTCCTCCACTTCAGATTGGGGCCTGTGTGTGCCATGGCCTTAGTCTAAATCAAATTCCCAACAGCAGTTGTGAACACTACGAATCTAATTACTGATATTTCATTTTCACATCTGGTTTGGCCCTGAGGTCTGGTTCTGAGGTGGAAAACCTGTGATTGAGCCATGCCCAGGTGAGGGCTCACATGGCTGAATCCTACAAATTAAAAATATTTTTATTTACTTAGGAGATTTATATGCTGCCTCATCAGAGTCCTGCTTGAAGAGGCTTACAATTAAAATAATAAATTATCAATATGAAAATAAGGAACTATTTATTCAAGCCTATGGACGTTAACGGAACTGCGGTGGCTCAAGTGGTTAAGACGCTGAACTTCAGGCTGTGAAAGGTCAGTAGTTCAGCAGTTCGAGACCCGGGTGCTGCATGACGGAGTGAGCTCCCATCTCTAGTTCCAGCTCCTGCCAACCTAGCAGTTCGAAAGCAAGAAATTGCAAGTAGATAAATAGGTACCACTTCGGTGGGAAGGTAACAGCGTTCTGTGTGCCTTGGTGTTTAGTCATGCTGGCCATATGACCACGGAAATGTCTTCGGACAGCGCTGGCTCTTCAGCTTTGAAACGGAGATGAGCACCGCAACCCTAGAGTCGGATTCGACTGGCTTTCGAGAAAGGGAACCTTTACCTTTACCTTTTATGGACATTAACACATCTTGAAGCAATAGTTTCCCTGATACCTAGTTTTATATTTTCTACGTGAAAGGATTTTTAAAGATTTGAGGATCATTTAATCATTTGAACTTCCAAATTGCTATCTGTAGTAGTGCATCCTAGTAGTGAGAATTTAGCGGCCTCCCTCACTTTCACTGATTTAATGGAGGTACAGAATAAGAAAAAAAATCTGTTTTCAAGTTGGAATAAAACTAGAAATGAGCACTCGAAGAATGTTATTTAAATACAATGATGAATGTTACTGAGAGTTAAGCTGTGACAAGAGTATAGTTGACAATTGTTACATTGCAATATAACTTTTAGTTTGAAAAGGTTTTTAATGTTCATGTTTCATTTTATATTACAGTTTGAATTGATAGTTTTCACACAGCAAGGGAAGGCAAATGTCAGTGTCAAAGTTAAGCTGTATGATCCATTAAATATGAGAGAAATTCTGGAAAAAATAGCTATACTAGTAAGTAATAGTAATAAGAGAACAAGTCCTTAACAGGATATAAACATAGTTCCAGGTGGTCAGCCATGTCGGTCTAAAGCAGCAGAACAAATTTAGAGTCCAGTGGCACCTTTAAGACCAATAAACGTTTATTCAAGGTATGAGCTTTCGTATGCAAGGCACACTTCTTCAAATGCACTGGAATGGAAGTTTAACTATTTGAAAAAGTGTGCCCTGCACAGAAAAACTCATACCTTGAATAAACTTTTGTTGGTCTTAAACGTGCCACTGGACTCTAAGGTTATAAACATGTGTTCTAAAGCAGCAAAAGCAGAACATACACATGTATCTCTTGCTGCACTAGAACCAGATGAACAAATGTGTATTTCGCTTAGAGCTAGACTATCAATATGGCTCATGAATGATAGTGATTCCCCACACCAAAAAGATATGGTGTTTAGTGGAGGGCCAGTTTGGTGTAGTGGTTAAGTGTGTAGACTCTAATCTGGGAGAACAGGTTTGATTCCCCACTCCTCCACTTGCACCTGCTGGATGACCTTGGACAAGCCATAGTTCTGTCAGAGCTGTTCTTGAAAGAACAATTTCTGTCAGAACGCTCACAGCCCCACCTACCTCACAGGGTGTCTGTTATGGGAAGGGGAAGGGAAAGGAGTTTGTAAACCTGAGACTCTGAGTGAAGCGCAGGGTATAAATCCGATCTCCTCCTCCTCCTATAAGAAACCAGTCTGTGGGATGGGGCAATGGATCCAGCCCCACATTTCCCCAACCTTTCCTATCAAAATGGCATAAACAGAAAGAGCTGAAAAGATCCAGGATGCTATGTAGGAAGAATTGAATAAAATGTATCATACATGTAAATGGTGAGAGCCAGTGTGGCACAGAGGTTAAAGTAAGACTAGGGCTTGAGAGACTCAGGTTTAAATTCCCAGTCTGCCACAGAAACTTGCTGGGTGCCCTTTGGCCTGTCCCTCTCTCTCTCTCAGCTTGATCTACCTCACAGGGTTGTTGTTTTGAGAATAAAAAGGAAGAGGGGGGACAATGTTGTAAGTCACCTTGGGTCCCATTCTGAAGAAAATCAGGGTCTACATGAATGTATATGCATTGAAATACATGTGAGGCTCTGAAAGAAGGCAAAGGTGTGTCATTTACTGGATACTGATCAATGACTATAATTCATGAATCTATTCCTGAAGAGCAAATAATGTTCTAGCAGAAGGGGTAGGAGATTGGCAGTTCAGTCCTGATTAGACTTAACAAACTTCAAATCTACTGAAGTCAATGGGCTTCAAAAGTTGCATCTCTTGTTAGGACTACAGTGTGGAGATCCCTCTGCAATCTTGCTTCTGCCGTGGACAACCTATCTGAGCCTCAATATCCATGTGAAATACAGGGATAAAACTAATCAACTACCCTGCAGGCATGTATGTATGTATGTATGTATGTATATATGTATGTATGTATTTAAGTTACTTATATTCCACTTTTCCCCCAAGAGGGCCCAAAGTGTGCACAAAGTGTGCCTTTTATTCTCACAGTAACAATCCTGTGAGGTAGCTAAGGCTGAGAGAGAGTGACTATCCTAAGGCTGCCCAGCAAGCTTCCATGGTAGAATGGGAATTTGAATCTGGGTCCCCCAGATCCTAACCTGATCGCCTAACCACTACAGCACACTGGTTGTCTTGTAGTAATGATTCTAAAATAATATATGTGAGGTGTTTTGATTATGTTAAGGGCATGGAGAAGACTGCACCACAAAAATCAGATTTTTCTTCAGCCACATACAGGCTTGGGGAGCCTCTTTTTAAAGAAACTTCATGCACCAATTTTTTTTACAATTTATTAAGTTTTTTATTTAAAGATAAATGAAGCATACATAACAAAAAAATAACATGCATACATCACTAATACAGTGGAAAACAGTGATAATATCAAACATGTTGCTTATAACGTACAGCATATCAAATCCATAGAATTTTCAGCTAAACTGTAATTTGCACTATTTTATATCATTACTAATCTAGTATTTTAAATGGTCATTTAAAATAGTGCTCCGACCCTACAAGAAGATCACAACTTATAAATGCAACCACTCAGAGAATCCAAGATTTGATGGCAGTATGTCATTTTCTGTGAAATATGTTATCAAAGCGAACCACTTTCTTACAAATCTAGTTTGTAACCCTGCGTGTCTTTGTGTGAGTATGTCATATGTGTCAGCTATTTTCTCCATCACAAAATGATCCCAACATTTGTTCCTCCATTGGTGCATGGATGTAGGTGCTGAAGACTTCCAAGAGGCAGCAATCGCGAGCCTTGCTGTGGCTATCAAAGTGGCAGACAGTTCAGAGACATGCACTTCTCTATCATCTGTGGTATGTGTTGCATTCAGAATTAGTATGGCTGGGTCCAATGGGATATGCTCTGCCTTTATTTTGTTTATTTCTTCTAGGATCTGTTTCCAGAAGCCTTGTATGACCGGGCAGGTCCACCAACAATGAAATAAGTTGCTTGTGGAGCCACAACCTTTGCAACATTCATCGCTGTAATTTGGATGCATGTGTTTTAATCGGGCTGGGTAGAGGTACCATATAGTAAGAGTCTTGAAATATTGTAGTCTAATGTTGAATACTCTAGATTTATTTGGATGGGAACCCCAGATATCTGTCTAGCGGTGGAGAGTTATATCAACCTTCAAGTCCTTTTTCCAGGCCGTCATGTTGTAGAGAATCTCACATTTTTCTGTGTCCCAAAGAATTTTATACAAGATCGATAACAACCCTTTAGATCTGAAGGTTGATTTGCTGAGAAGTTGTTCAAAGGATGTTCTAGGTCTTATCAAGGATGTTCTAGGTCTTATCAAGGTGTCCGTTTCCTTTACTCTCTCTATGAGACTCAGAAGTTGGTAGTACTGTAACCAAGGTACTTTAGTTTTTACAATCACTTCAAATTTCTGTTTAGTCAAGAGTTTTCCTTTATCGTGAGATCTTTTAAACATCTTATGCCCACGGATGTCCAGAGTTCAAAGGCGTTTTCTTCCAACCCTGGTGGAAA
The DNA here is from genome assembly GCF_001447785.1 of Gekko japonicus. Lineage (NCBI taxonomy): Eukaryota > Metazoa > Chordata > Lepidosauria > Squamata > Gekkonidae > Gekko > Gekko japonicus. Next base: position 490,305 of record NW_015167059.1, read on the forward strand.
CCATTTCTGAAAGGTAAAAGTGGAGAGTGGAGATATACTGGGAGCCAACTGATGTCTCTTCCGGTCCCATACCTTGATAGTAGATGCTAAGAAAGCATTATCAAAAAGCGTTATTGGTCTCTGCGATGGATTCATCCATATAACTTCACTTAGGGTGTAAGGTGATACATATGATTGCTCAATTTTCATCCACTTAGTATCAGATGTCTGTTGTATCATTCGTGTTAGGTTGGATAACACCGCTGCCTGATAGTAGAATCTCAAAGATGGCAACCCCAGGCCTCCCAGGTATACAGGTTTGTGCAGATGCCGATGGTCAATTCTGGGTTTCTTTGAATTCCAAAGAAAGGTTGTGAAGGATCATTGCCATTTACTTATATCTTTATCTGAAATGTGGATCAGTAAGGCCCTGAATAAAAAAAGAAATAAGGAAATAGAAAGCTCTGTATAAGTTGGAGGCAGTCAGAGAGGGATAGGTGTTGTTTGTTCCATTCCCTCATCTTTCCTTGTAATTCTTTATGTATTCTGTAGAAGTTGCACTCAGCTAGCTTATTCAGATGTATTGGGATCTGTACCCCTGGATGTCTCCATTCGGTACTTATCCACTTATATGGAAACTCTTGTTGTATTTGTTTCCTGGTTTCAACTGAGAGTATGATAATACACCAAAATTTATTTCATAGGACAGAACCCAACTTATACTTACATTTGAAATCAATTGAATTTAATTGTTTAGCCATGCACTGATGTTCCATTAATCCCTTAGGTGTTTAAATGCATGTATTTTTGAAGAACTGTTCCTATTATCTACTTTTTCTAATTTACAATATTTCTATGCCGCCTACTTGAGGCGGCTTACAATAGTTTAAAAAATCCATTAAAAGTAAGCCATTTAAAACAAGCCATTGCACATTAGCGTAATAAAAATGATCCATAAGACAGAAGCAGACCATTAAAAGGCTGATAAAAATAAAACCTCCTAATTAAAAGTCTGGATAAAAAAAAGATGTGTTTTGGCCTAAAAGAATGTACAGTAGGGGCCAGGCAAGCCTAAAGGGAGATGGTGTTTCAAAGGCGTTTACATCCAGGGCCAGCATTTATTTATTTATTTCATTGATACCTCATATTTCTCCCAAATGGAGATCCAAAGCATGTCTCTATAGTTCTGTTGTGTTTTGTGATGTTCTCTTGATGATGACTCTCTGGAACATCCTATCATAAGCACAGCTATTCTTAGGATCAGTTGCTTAGCATTTCTGGACTTCTACTAATGCCTTCATGCCCTTGGCCTGGATCTCAGCTATGTTTTCCTCTGATCCTTCCACCAGAGGAACAAGCAGGGAGATTTTTACACGTTCCCCCTTCCTACAGCACCTGCACCCATGTACTTTTGCCCCCACATTGTCTTCTCAGTCCATTGACCCTCACCATGGGAGGGTAGAGTGGTAGTCAGAAAGTTCATTTCCACAAGCACTATTTGTCTTGGAACAAAGTTTCAGTCCAGTGGCATGTTTAAGACCAACAAAGTTTAATTCTGAGTATAAGCTTTCATGTGCGTGTGCTGGACTCAAACGTCATGCTCTTGCTTCAGACCAACATAGCTACCCACCGGAACATATTTGTCTCAGTTTATTAGCAAGGCTCTGTGTGAAATATTAAGGGTGTGAGACAGGATTTTTAAAAAGTAAAATATCCTAATCATTGTAATATTTTATTTGAATGAAGGTCAGAATTTTTTCAAATAAAGGTAAGGACTCAAAGAGCTGTAAGAGCCCTTTGATATATACACTGTGTGCTTTTCAGCCCCTGGCCCCTTTCTGTAGCAACCTCTTGAACAATTTAACTGTCACGGCCAAAAAATAAAATTCTTGGAAAGATAAGACCACACGTATCTGCCTTATAATGAATCAGATTGTTGCTCCTTCAAGGTCACTATTGTCTACTCAGAGTGGCAGTGTCACATCCAGTGTCATGTGCAAAGGTCTTTCACATCACTAACTACTTGACTCTTTTACCTGGAGATGCTGGTGATTGCATCGGGGACTATCTGCATCAAAAGAAGATGCTCTTACACTGTGACACATTTCATGCATTTGTTTAAAGTGCTATTCCAAGCAAACATGCAAAGCTACCACCTACTATGTATGAGATTTTAGCCCAGTTTCCATATTCAGAGTCATTTTGAATATATCCTCTACAGGCAAGAAGACGGAGGATGTTGAGTGGTCTGAGCGTGTGCTGGACTCTCCAGACTGCGGCAGACGATGGAAGGCATCATCACAGCTTATTATGCCATTCCCAGAAGTGTTAATCTACCATATCAATATTTCCTGGAACAGTTTTCTGCTGTAGAAGGAGCTGATTGGCTCTTTCAGTGGGGCAATAATTCATGAAAATCACAAAGCTGCAGTTTAGCATCCCCACAAGTGTAGGGGTGGGAAGTAAATGGGTTCTCTTCATCTTACCATCCAGTGATGAGTAGGTAGATTCATGTCTAGCCCCATTTAAAAAGCTTTCAAGTGTTATTTATCAATTTAGTCACTCTTTAAAACAATGGTACATTAGTTAATTCTGATATTATGGTGAAATTCCAATGGAAGAACATATTACAGCCACATTAATATCACATTAGCTCATCGTGATTAATGTTATTGCAATAAATGAATTAATAATGATTTGCTTCTTCACCAAGTTCCCCCCTCCTACCTTGACATGAAGAGGATCCATGGCATTGATTATCACAAATATAATGGATTGATTCATCATTTATGGGAAATGAGGATACTCTTCCCATAAAGCTCACCCCCCTCTCTTCTGTAGATGTATTATCTTTGGCAGGAACTCAAAACCATCTATAGATCATTCACAGAAGCCAATTATTAGCATCCAGAGCCATAGCATCAGTAGCAGGCTTCTGCTGGGAATGAATGGACAATGGAATGGAACTCAGGCAAATTAACAGTCAGTCTGAGTACTACAAGGAAAGATAGTGACCAAGGCCACTCAGGTTCAAATTCTATGTGCTAAATTCTTTCTGTGTACTCCATTAAGTTTTGGGATTACTGTTTTTCCTTCATGCCACTCCTTTATTGTTTCATGATTTTGCTCTGCCAGAACCCCCCCCATTTCTTGAATATTAATTTAATTAGAGGTGGGGTTTTTTAATTAATTCAAATCAGGAGCTCCCTCAGCTTACCAAAACTCATACAGGTTACATCCATACAGTGCTGGATATTGCACTACAGTCCTATACATTCACAACTGGATTTTCCTGTGTGGACAAGAGAATCAATGAAGTGAATGATTTTGCTATAGCACAACAATGACACAATGTCTAGTTATATGTGGGTTCAGCCCCTGCTGCTTCCTCTCTGCCTGTTATATTACTGATACACATGAGCACTGATAAAAATGCAAAAAAAGCAATCTATATATCATATATTTAGTAGCTGTAAGATTTCTTTGGTACACTTTTTGACAGTGCATTCCTACACTCCTGCAGATGTATGAAGTTCCACACAAACATAATATTTATTACCATTTTATATACAATCACATCAAGATTGCTTTTTTGTGTGTTAATCTGTGAACACAATCCCAAGTACTATTTTCAAGTAGTAAAACACCACACAAAAAGTATCTTAATGAAATGATTAAAAAATCACAGGTTGCTTTATTTGCAAGATGTTTATCAATGCACATGCATGCATCAGTAGTGTTCAAAATTCAAAATAATGTTCAAAGTTTGGAAATAAAAATAGAACAATGGAGCCTTTCTAATACATCTGTTTCATGCAGGAAACAGAAGAAGAAGAGATGGATTTATACCCTGGCCTTCACTTGGAGTCTCAGTGGCTTACAATACCTTCCTGTCCCCACAACAGACACCCTGTGAGGTAGGTGAAGCTGAGAGAGCTCTGAGAGAACTGCTTTTGAGAGAACAGCTCTGAGAGAACTGTGACTGACCCAAGGTCACCCTTCTGGCTGCATTTGGAGGAGTAGTGAATCAAACCTGGTTCTCCAGATCAGAATCCACCGTTCTTAACTACTACACCAAACTGGCTCTCCAAGCTCCTGAGGGAAAAAATGGCTAATAAGAATTTTGGAAGGATCCCTAATAGGAATGGGCATGAACGCATTTTTGTCTTTTGGTTCATGGTTCATACAAACCAGAAGGTTGGTTCACCAGTGTACTCGGTTGGTATCAGTTCATGAGCCATTTAAAGTTTAAACCCTTGCTTTCTGCTCCTGGTGGCTTTTTGTGGGAGTGGAAAGCAGGGGTTTCCAAAAAGCTGAATGGCAGGACTGCTGCTCAATTGTTTGGTTTGAATGGCTCTGAGCCATTTAAACCCTGCTTTCTGCTCCCCACAAAAAGCCTTTGGGAGCAAAAATAGGGGTTTCAAAACAGCCAAGTGGCAAGGACTTTCCTGCTGCTCAGCTGTTTAGTTTAAATTTGTGGGAGCCATTGAAACCCTGCATTCTGCTCCCCATGGCTTTTCACAGGAATCAGAAAGCAGGATTTAAATGGCTCCCAGCTGTTTTTCGTGAAGAGCAGAAAGCAGGGATAAACTCCTACTTTCTGCTCTTCACAAACTGTCATGAACTGCACCAAATATTTATGGAAGTTCCTGGCGGTTCTTCAGTATGCAAACATCACTTCACGAACCACAAATCATCCAAAATTTGTGATGAACTTTAGTTCATCAGCCAGTTTGTGCCCATCCCTAATCCTTAATGAGGTACCTGGTAAAGTTATTAAGCAGTGTTGAAGCAGTAAGATTATGAAGATGTTTTCCCCTCAAAGTTCATCCAGGTCTAACAACAACAGCTTCTGAATTCCCAGATCCCTACATCTGGGCTGCCATTCTCCATAGTTGTTCCAATAGGTTTGGTGCAATATTTGTAAGAGAGAGGTTTATTATATTTATCCAGCACATATAAGGGAATAAGATGTTAAGTTCAATGGCCCGCTTCAGTCCTGGACTGTCCTGATGATGATTTATTACTCGATAATAGGCCCTCTAAGTTCTTATTCTACTTTTAAACCCTTTGTTATATAATCTTTTTTCATTTTGACGATTTATTCAGAGAGTAATTTCAAATATCTTGCTTCTCTGTGGAGAAGAAATTAAGGCAGCATTGTAAAACCCCAAATTCTACAAAAAATAAAACATGGTTGAAGGAAATGTGGTTTTCCATATTTATCAGAGAGCCATATGTTCACCCATGGAGCACGTTTTAATTCAGAGGGTTATATAAAAAACACTTCTAACTGGGAGTTACAGAGCTCATTGAAAAGCTATGTGCAGCTATTAATACAAAGTGTCTGTATATTGTTTGAAGGTTGAGTGTATCATGAAGCTTTGAAATATGGAGTCTAGTTGCAGAATTAATGGTGCCCTAGCACAGAATTCAGCCTGGGGTCATTACGTTTCAACAAAAAAAACCCCTAAAATGACTTTTTAAAGGGTCAGAATATGCAGTAAACAACTGATATTAACTTCATGTACTTTGCTAAATTAGGCTTGAGTCATATCTGTCAAACATCTCCTGGATGTGGCACTACATAATTCATTTTGTCTTGAATTTCTTAAAATAATGTAAAGGCAGGGTCTATCTTTTACTCTTACTTACATAGATTGCAGGATGAACAACGTAAGGAGAATACATTAGTATCTGCAGCCTTAAAATTACAATAATATTAGCCTAGACTAGATGACAGGAGGGACCCTACCCGATATTTCCACTTTTTCCCATTTAGTTGTCTGTCATTGCTTTTTTGGAGGTTGGTGAGAAGATAGGCTCTAAGATAACTTTTATATACTGAAAAGTACTCAGAAACGTGGAGTGATTTCAGCAAGAGTACTTTATTTAAGCAGGAACAAGACAAAGTAAGCCTGCTCGCAGGCCGGTATATATGCACAGAAAACCCACCACCAAAACACACCCCTATTTCCCTATAGGCTATTTACAGTAGCCGAGAGTCCCATAGGCTCTCGGCTGCGGACCTGGCCCTCTGATAGGTGCGGGCTAGGATCCGCTGTTCTA
>NW_015167059.1:500179-500285 GCF_001447785.1 Gekko japonicus
AGCTATGTGCAGCTATTAATACAAAGTGTCTGTATATTGTTTGAAGGTTGAGTGTATCATGAAGCTTTGAAATATGGGGGCTAGTTGCAGAATTGCACAGAATTCA
>NW_015167059.1:500595-503769 GCF_001447785.1 Gekko japonicus
CGGATGAGCGGTGATCCCAAACGAGCGGCGGCGGAATCGGGCTCGGTGCTGCTTGGTCTCCTCCGGGTCTTGTTCAGGAAGGGTAGAATCCCACCTTCGTCGCCAGTGAAAAGTACTCAGAAACGTGGAGTGATTTCAGCAAGAGTACTTTATTTAAGCAGGAACAAAACAAAGTAAGCCTGCTCGCAGGCCGGTATATATGCACAGAAAACCCACCACCAAAACACACCCCTATTTCCCTATAGGCTATTTACAGTAGCCGAGAGTCCCATAGGCTCTCAGCTGCGGACCTGGCCCTCTGATAGGTGCGGGCTAGGATCCGCTGTTCTATTGTTCTCTTAGAGCGAAGCTTCAGGCTTTGTTAGACCGCATGGCCCAACGGTCGCGCACGTGGTAATGGTGGAGTACATTACATATACAAACAGTGGTGTTTTGAGTGACACAGGGAGTAGTCCTAAGCATGTCTTCTGAGGTCCTATTTTCTTCAGTATGGCTTTAAGGTTTCCTGGTCCCCCCTAACCACTGGTGGGGCATGGGAGTGGCTTACTTTCAACAAAGTGTTCTTAGGATTGCAGCCATTATTGTATACCACTGTGCTAGGAATACACAAGCTAAGGGCAGAATCCAGAAAACATTTGCCATGCCATCCTAAGAAGAATTAAGACCTTCTAAGTCCAATGACCTTTAGAATGGTGTAACTCTGCTTCAAATGGCACTTTTGGTAAATCTACAGTGCCACCCTAAGCAGGTCTACTTATTCCTACTCAGTCCTATTCAATGGGGCTTACTCCCAGGAAAGTGTTCGTAGTATTCTACTGTCAAGACTCACTGAGCTCAGATGGAATTAAGTGCACAGTCAAGCGCAATGGCTGCCGAGTGCACAGTGGAATTCAATAAACATACTTTTGGAGAATGTTCTCCATATTTAACATACAAACTGAGACACACATTAATCTTTCAGTCCAAAATTGCCCAACTGAAGCTGTGCTGTTTCTTCAAGTGCTTCATCCAACACATTGTTAGGCTAGACGAGCATGTCAGTAAAAATAATAAGTAATAAGTTCTCTCTCTCTCTCTCTCTCTCTCTCTCTCTCTGTGTGTGTGTGTGTGTGTGTGTGTGAGAGAGAGAGAGAGAGAGAGAGAGAGAGAGAGAGAGAGAGAGAGAGAGAGAGAGAGAGAGAGAGAGAGAGAGAGAGAGATTATTTTGCATTTCCATCTGCATCAACAATTTACTGTACCCTGTGAGCCATATAATGGTTTCCCTTTCTTTTCTTTTGCACTCTTGAAATTGCAACATCATTGCTGAAAGAACAACAAAACCTCCTTGAAGTTGCTGAAGTTCTGCACTGTAATTTTTGTCACTCATTTTCCCCTATTGCTTTGGGATCCTCCCCACTTTCCACATGTGTTTTGCTCCCTCTGGGATTACTAGAGAGAGTAAAGCACATTTGGCGGGCGGGGGAACCCTGAAGCAATAGGGACAAACTAGTGACAAAATGACAGTGTGGAAGACTTCAAGCTGCTTCTTAGTAGTCTGTTAATTCTAGCCCAAACTAAGAGTGCAATTGTAAACATCCATTGAAGTCAATGGGTTTAGAAGGCTGTAACTCTGTTTAGGATTGCATTGTAAATTCCGTACCGTGCAGTCCTATAGTAACTGTTTAGGATTGCCCTGTCAGTGTATCATAGTCTAGCAAATAGACTGTCTCATTGTTTACCAATCTTCTCACATTCGGAGTTCAATTAATAATGTTATCACGTAGGAACTGGCTTTAGTTGAGTTTCAGTTGGCTTGGGATGTGGAGGAGGGTATTTTCAGCCAGCACACCCAGGATGTGGAGATTTCTACCAGAGTATGTGAGTCTAGCACCTTATATCCCAGAAGGCATTTAAATTGTATTGAAGAGAGATGCCGCTGATTTTGTCTTCTTGTTGTGATTTTATGGATTCATTGGAATTGTTTTATTTTTATTTGAACCTTTTCACTGTCCTGAACATTTTTTGCTGGAAAGGTGGTTGGCAGATAGAATAAATAAAATTAAAATATAAAATGAATACAGGTAGCCTTTTGACATGGATGTATAGCTAGGTAGTTGCAACCTTAGGGGACACTCCAAGCAACAGAAATTCCATGCTGGAAGAGCTGCATGCAGTCCTGAATGGATAATGTTAATCTCTCCTTATATATAAAGGAGTTTTTGTGTCCCTCTTGCCTCAACGTTCCACATACTCCCACAGCCTTTGGCTCCCTGAACTGTCACTCCCTGAACTGTCACTGTGCCAGTCCAGTGCCGGCGTAGATTTAGTAATTTATTCATGATTCCAGGCTCTCCCATTGGCCCTTGAAGAGTACTGCATCACCCGTTGGCAGATGAACTGCCACTCAAGAGTAATCACTTGGCATTGGATGGGTGCTGGGTCCGCTCTTCTTTCCCACCCTCTGCAGCCTAGGCCACTCTTCTCTGATTGGGCCAGTGTTTCAAGATCATTTGCATATGGAAGCTGATTCAACTTCATTCCATTCCACACCTCAAACTCCCCCCCTCTGAGACAGTTGGAACTGTCACTTGCTTATGCGACCTGGTGTATCCTGAGGTAAAATGTGTCCTCACTCACAACACATCACTCCCCTTTCAAAAGAAACAAACCCAATAACACAACCATGACACACCACAAAAAAGACAGATCACACCACAAGCAGAATACCACAGCACAAAAAATGATAGGAAAAGGTGCCAGCAGTCACCCTGTTACTGCCACTGATATGTACCTGATAGTGCTTCAGAGGATGGTGTGCAGGTCCCAGGTTCATGTTATAAAAGCTGTCTGGGAGATTATGGACCCTTCATGGACTTTCAACCTCACAGGGTTGTTGTGCGGATCATACGGGGGAGAGGAGAATGATGTCAGCTGCTTTGGTTCCCATTGCAGGGAAAGACTGCCCTTTCCCTAGGTAAAGGCTGCAGGGAGGGGGGAAGAGATGTAAACCTGAACAGAGACAGGCAGATAAACGTAGGCTGATGGTTGCCTGGAAAGGACATAGGGTTGCCAACTCCAGGTTGGAAACTTCCAGGATATTTTAGGGATGAAGCCTGCTGAGGGTGGGGTCTGAGGAGGAGGAAGAGGGGGACCTCAGACAGATACAATGCCATAGACCCCACCCTCCAAACAAGC
>NW_015167059.1:504029-569182 GCF_001447785.1 Gekko japonicus
TGTGAATAGACACTAAAAGGTCTAGGAAAGCTGCTGTGTTTAAAAAGAAAAGAAAAGGAGAGCCAGGGATTAAGTTTCCTCCCTCACTCCTTCCCTGAGCCGACGATATTTTCCGAAGCCTGGTGCAGAAAATCCAATAGGAGGAGGTAACTGCGGCAATCCGACTCATGTGTGTGTGACTCCGTCAACCACCGGTTGCTGCTGGGTCCTAGAGACTCATCTCATCTCAGATGAGCTCAAACAGGGAGATGCCGGCTCAGATTGATCAGGGGGTGAGGGGTCCAGAGGGAGGGAGGGGGAGCTGAAGATCAGGGGAAGGGCCCACAAAAACAGCAGGGGGGGGCGGCTTTTCCTCTAAACTGACTTTCCAGCTATCTCTTGATGTTCCAGTTTCACAAACACAATCAACATTCAAATCTTTTAAAAAATGTCTATTCCCAATATTTCTAAGGTTTTGACTGTTATCAAACAGGTGAATAGATGACAAGTAGTCTCAAAGTGTTTTAAGTCTTCTTCATCTCTAGCCATTCTTGAGAGTGGATAAATTCTGTTGTATCAGTTACTGTGATATATTTAGTCTTTGCAGTGACTTGTATTGCAGCATATGCACAAGTAATTAACATACAACTTGGTTGTGCCTCTATCATGCCACACCTGTCATGGCTTTTCCAGCCCTATACATCCCAAAATCCATTCACCAACACTGTGATTATGGGCGCTGCAACCTTACATCGTACGACCACAAACGATTACTCTCTACTACCATAAAGTATGCTGTTCTTCACCCCCACATTAGTTCTTTACACTGCAAAACACTACTCTGTGTTTACTCTGCCTGCAAGATACAAAATCATTGTATCCTTCTAGAGCTTGTTGTATTTCTCCCACACACAACGGGCCTTATACCTAGTCATTGTATTACCTGGGTTGATGTAACCTGAAGATGAGTGACCTCACCAAATAAGGCAGCTTTTGTACTACGCCCTCCACATTCAAGCCCAAATACTGAGCCATGCTGATTAACTGGGTGAAGATTCCCTGTCTTCATTCCTGAACCTAGTTAAGTGGTTCAAGTTGCAATCCAATGCATGTGTTAAATAGTGGGTTCCACGGATGAGCAGGCTCGAGTCTAGTGATCAGCTCAACTTTATTTGTGATTTCAGCAAGAGCAAGACAAGACTCCAGAGCCTCAGCTCTGGTAAATAGCATGCAATTGCCACACCCAAACACACCCCACTCCCAGTGATAGGCTATTTACATAAGATTACTACTAGATGGGTTACTTTCAGAATCCTGGCAGGCTATTGTTCTTGTGCTCCACGTTCAGCCAGTCTCTGGGGTGATTCAATCAGGGATGATTCAGTCCCAATACACAACAGCATGCTTACCTGAAAGTAATCCCCATTGAACATAATGGGACTTAATTCCAAGTAGATGTGCACAAGGTGGTGCAGTAAGTCCTCTGCTTTCATTTGGTGTACAGTCACAGAACTGGATGCAGGAGTGAAGCAATAACAAAGTAACAGCTTTAAAAACCACTCTCCTTTCCAAGAAAGAAATAAAATTGCAAAATCAATTAAAATAATTAAGACTTCCCAGGCTTAGCTCTTAATTACGCAACACTTTAGTTACCACTCGATTCTGAAAGCAAATTTACGGCCATACCGTTCAGTCCAGCAGAGTTAAAGCCCACTGTTCTAATACCCCAGTGCTACTGAGACTATTTTTATGCTTGTGATGAGTCGGTGACTATTTTTTAACAGGTACCAATATTTCTTTGATAGCAAGCCACTATTCATTCCAATCCCGACCCCCCCCCCTTCCCTTCATTAAAATATGGCTCAGGGATTTTTTTAGGATGATCTTGGCAAGTTTTTCATCCATCTGTCTGTCTGTCTAATATATTTCATGTAAAGAACATTTTCATTTCTTAGGTGGGGTGCACTGTTTTGACTGCCTCTGTACAACAATGAGCTGCCATCCTGAAAGCAGTTCAGATGAGGAGCTATAACTTTTTCCTGTGGATTCTTTGATGCAGCTCACTTCAAGACACCAGGAGTAGTCTCATGCTCAGCACAATGAGCATACTTCCTTGCCCAGTGCTTGCAGGTTACAGTGACTGACAGCAGCTGTTCAGTATCTGTTATGTATTGGGACTGAAACACTGCAGGACTGTGCTGTCAGAGACAGGTTGGACAGTGCTGCCAGAGATAGGGTGAGCTTGGAGCCGAATAACAATAGACCAACAGGATTCTGGCAGTAACCAATTAAGATGTAAAGTTTTGTAAATAGCCTATTGTTGGGAGTGGGGGGGTGTTGGGGTGTGGCCATTGCAGGCAATATAACCGAGCTGAGGCTCTGGTCTACAGTCTTGTGACCAGCTGCGAAGAGGCCCACAAACGCCGCTCCTGCCATTTCAGAGGTGCAACCTGCAGGGCCTGTGGCAAGACTGGCCACATCTCCTGTGCTTGCCACTCCAAGGGAACCCGGAGATGCACCAATGCGTGCCAGGAGGCAGCGGACCTGCACACCACAGCCATTCACCAACAGCAGGTACTGAATTTGCCCCAGGAAACCCTAGAAAAAATAAATGTACTCTTTGGGACTTTCAAAAGAATGAGGTGGCCATCAAGGGGTGGGGCAAATTCCTCATGAAATACAGGCAGTTTGAGGGAGTGTTAGACTTGTTGGTGGTAGAAGAACGGCTCACTAGCTTGCTTGAACTATCCTGGTTCATGCCCTTGGGGTTCAAGGTAACGGGGGTGCACCGCGTGCAGCCCTCAGACTTCAGCCAGGTATTTGACAAATTCCCTGCCATCTTCAATGGGACCCTTGGCTGATACACAGGGCCCCCAGTGTCACTCCAACTTATCCCCAAGGTGCAGCCCATCCGCCTCAAGGCCTGAAGAGTCCCATTTGCACACAAGCCCAAAATTGAGGTGGAGCTGGACCGCTTAGTGATGCAAGGAGTGTTAGAGCTGGTTCCCCATCGTAACCCCAATTAAGCTTAATGGGGACGTTCACATCTGCATGGACTATAAATGTACAATCAACAAGGCGCTGTCAGACTACGCTTACCCAGTGCCTGTAGTCAGCCATGTCCTAGTGACATTGGCGGGGTCCAAGGTCTTTAGAAAATTGGACTTGGCCCAAGCATATCAACACCTCCCAGTGGAATTTGATGGACTCTCTCTTGAAAGGCATCCCTGGAGTCCAGCCCTTCTTTGATGATGTATTGATTGCTGACCCCATGGAAGAAGACTTCATCACCCGCCTCTGCGCTGTGCTGCAACGATTCCACTCTGCTGGGCCGAAGGTGAAGCAGGAGAAATGCCTCCTGGGGGTCCCCCACGTTGAGTTCCTGGGGTTCACCATGGACACAGTTGGCATCCATCCAGCCCCCAACAAGGTTCGTGCCATCGCAAACATGCCCACTCCCACCTTGAAGGCCGAGCTGCAAGCTTTCTTGGGGCTTCTGAACTTTTACCTCTCCTTCCTGCCCCATAAAGCTGCACTCGCAAAGCCACTCCACCGCCTACTCAACAAGAAAGCCCCGTGGGTGTGGGGGCAGTGGCAGGCTGCTACTTTCCATGCCATGAAGGAGCTGCTAACCTCGAATGACGTCCTCACCCATTTCAATGAGACACTGCCGGTAGTCTTGGCATGCGACGCCTCTCCCTACAGCATTGGTGCAGTCCTGGGCCATCGGTTGCCTGATGGTAGAGAGGTGCTGGTGGCTGGTGGCCTACTACTCAAGGACTCTGTCATCAGCCGAACTGAACTACGCCCAGATTGACAAAGAGGCCCTTGCAATCGTGGTAGGAGTGAAAAAGTTCCACGATTATCTGTACAGCCACCCCTTCACCATCGCTACCGACCACAAAGCCCTGGTCGGTCTCCTCGCCTCAGACCACCAGATGCCGCAGATGCTGTCGCCCAGGGTCCTGCACTAGTCTATATTTCTGGGGGGGTCCCAATATGCCTTGCAGTACCACCCCGAGAAGGCTATGGGTCACACAGATGCCCTTAGTTGCCTCCCTCTCAGTTCTGTGGACCTAGACCCGGCCCCTGTGCACCAAATTTTGATGGTGAAGGACCTACTGGACCACCCTCCACATGCTGCTGACGTTTCCTGCCACACTGCCAGGGACCACATTCTCTCCCACATTTTGGACTGGGTGGGGAGGGGATGGCCCACCGGCCAGGTGGTCCCAGAGTTCACAGCGTTTACATCCCACAAAGATGAGCTCTCAGCTCACAAGGGGTGCCTCCTATGGGGAAGCTTGGTAGTGATTCCCCCACCACTGCATAAGCAAGTTTTGGGAGCCCTGCACAAGACCCATTCAGGAATAGTGAAGATGAAAGCACTGGCTAGGAGCTACGTGTGGTGGCCAGGAATGGACAGCAAAATCGAGGCCTGGGTACAGCATTGCCAGGCCTGCCAGGAGACATGCCCTGAACCTCCAAAGGCCCCTGTTCACCCATGGGAATCCATCCACATGCTGTGGGCATGGTTACATTTGGACTTTGCCGGCCCGTTCCATGGGCAGCTGTTCTTTCTCCTCATGGACTCATACACCAAGTAGCTAGAAGTCATGCCAGTCACATCCACCTCATCCCGTGAAGCCATCCGGGCTCTGAGACATATCTTTAGCACCCATGGCCTACCAGACATGGTTGTGACAGACAACAGCACAGCTTTCACTTTAGGGGAGTTCCAGGAGTTCTTGGAACTGAACCGGCACGTGCTGTCTGCTCCCTTCCACTTGTTGACCAACAGACAAGCTGAGAGGATGGTGCGAACTACCAAGGATGCTCTAAAACAGCTCACCCATGGAGACTGGTACCACTGGCTTGCTGTCTTCCTGTTCTGCCACTGAGTGACCCCGAGCGCATCCACCGGCTGCAGCCCCACCAAGCTCTTTATTTATTTATTTATTAAATGATGGGCCGCCGCCTCATGACATGATTGGACCACTTGCACCCAGACCATGCCCTGGAAGTGTGCCAATCTCCGGTGAGTCAGGAGGCCCCCGGGGGTTCTTTCCAGGTGACCCTGTCTTCGCATGGAACTATTCCAGCGGTTCTGTGTGGGTCCCAGCAAGGGTGACCCGAGTTACTGGACCCCTTTTGTTCATCCATGGAACTTACTATTTAACAGTATCCTAGGCAGAGATTCTTGCCAAATACCTGTGTCTCTTTTATCAGATATGCCAATGAGGGGGGGCATGATAGGGGTTTATAAAATTATGCATGGGGTGGAGAGAGTTGACTAAGACAACTTTTTCTCCCTCTCCCAAAATGCTAGAACTTGAGGGCATCCAATGAATCTGAACGGCAGTAGATTCAGGACAGACAAAAGGAAATACTTCTTTATGCAGAGAGTGATTAAAGTGTAGAATTCACTGCCAGAGGATGTAGTGATGGCCACAGGAATAAACAGCTTTAAAGGGGGATTATATGGATTTATGGATGATAGGTCTGTCAGTGGATACTAGCCCGGGTGACTAAGGAGAATCTCCATATACAGAGGCACTAATCCTCTGAATCCCAGAGCCAGTAGGCAACATTAGGGAAAGGTCTCAGACTCTATGACCTGTTGTTGGCCCTCCAGAGTACCTGGCTGGCCACTGTGTGAGACAGGATGCTGGACTAGATGAACCATTTGTCTGATCCAGCAGGGTTCTTCTTATGTTCTCATAATGCTGAGATGATATTTCTCTCCCCATGCATTTTAGCTCACCAGTTTAGTTCCAACTAACAAATCTATCATTATGATTTCATCTGCTCATCAAATGAGATTGACCTCAGTAAGGCCTTGGCCCTATACCATTGTGCCCCTATATTTTGGAATAGTTTGGCTGAGGAAGTCTAGACTACTCCATTTCCACCTGTCTTTATGACAAGGGTACAAACCTGTGTAGTTTTTCAGAACATTTGATTGAGAATGTTAGTGAGGTATATTTCTTATTCTTAGCTATTTTTGCTGTATTATTATGTAATTTTTTTTAAAAAATGGATTGATTTATTTACGTATTTTGAAATTTTAACACTGACCTAGTGTACGCCACTCTGTACCATTGGGAGAAAAGGACCACTTTTAAATATACAAATCAATAAATGATAAACGTTTATTAAATTACTATCATCATGGAAGCAAGGGAAAACAAGACATTTCTCTCTAACACCATACTTCAGGGTTACCCCACCATAGACTGGAAAAAGGAAACACTTGCCACACTAACTTAGAACACAGCTTTGAAAAAAGGATTAGGCAGTTTCATGAAGGATAGGAATGAAGTGGAATGGAACTGCCATTTCCAGAGATACTGTGCCTCATATAACAGATGTTGACCGCAAGAATTAGAGAAGGGCCATCACCATCATGATGTTTGAATGGCAATATTCCAAACGTGCCTGGTTAGCTGTTATAGAAAACACAATATCAGACTAGCACAGAGGTGGCACCTGACCAAGGACAAAGTCTTGTGCGGGAGAGGTGGGCTCTGCCGCCATCGAGGGGTGGGCTGGGGGCAGGCACCAGAGCCACAGCTGGCAGGCTGAGGGGGCAAGCGGCAGCCGGAGGAGCTGCTGGCGTGGAGAGGCGCTTGCTGTTTGCTGCACTGCTCCAGCTGTGCACCCTGACTGATCCGTGAAGAGGTGCCTCAACTTCTCGGCTGAGGACTTGCTGCACCACGAGGGAAAAGAGGGGAGGGGAAGGTGGGCGGCAGGCAGGCCAGCCCAGAACAGCATCCTCATCAAGCCAGCGCCATAGGCAACTGCCTAAATTTTGTCTATGATGGGCCGGCCCTGACTGGAAGAGATCCTGTACTGCAAGCTGCTGTACCATCTCTTTTGTCTTTTTTTCCATAGGGCTCTAGGTAAACTGTTGCTTTTACTGGAAAGCCCAGAACAATGGAGGATGCAATGGAAGAAGCTTTACAGGGCAGCATCCCTGATTAACACTTTTGTTAGGCTGGATTTGTAGTGTGAAAGACCATTATACAACAAGGAGATAGTGAATCTTACAGAACCACATTAATTTCCTCTATTTAACTTCTTTCACTCTATCCTAGACTTCAGGCATGCACTGCCAATTCCCAGCCAATTAGTGCATAGTTACAGATAATGCTGAAGGGAGTAAAACACTAGCCTGTGGGAAAGCATCCCAAGGACAGGGGCTGGCACTTACTTGAATGCAGCGTGTCCTGCTCCAGGTTGAGGTCCAGCAGTCAAGTTCCTGCACCTAGAGCCAACAGTGAATGACACTTTTGGTTTGCCCCTCTATTGGAGTCTGAGGGCAAAGGTATTTTGTCCCCGAAAAGGAGCCGTAGGAGAGTCCTGAGGGGAGAAAGGAGAATCCTAAGCAAAAAGTCTCCTGAGAGGGGGAAAGGAAGTTCTGAGGAGAAAAGGGAGAGAGAAGCCTGAGAAGGGACCTCCAGGGATCTTCAGCAATACAAAAGAAAGTCTGAAGAGCAGCAGCACCACCACCATGACCGCCACAGAGAGCCATCCAAGCCACAGCAAATGTGTGAAAGACTTACAGAAGCCTCACAGAGACTGGAAAAGGCTCTGGTCAATCACCTCTGTTAAATACTGGGTTCAAGATGCATTGTAGTGAACAGCTCTACTTTATTTAGTGATTTCAGGAACAAGACTTACTTACCAGGGCAGCAGCCCTGTTTAAATAGCATGCAAAACCCACACCCAAACACACCCTACTCCCAAGGGTAGGCTATTTACATAACATAAGTTTCTCATTGGTCACTACCAGAGTCCTGGTGGGCTATTGTTCTCAAGCTCCAAACTCAGCCCGCCTCTGGTAGATAGTCCTGGAATGTTCCAGGCCTAATACATAACAACCTCTTTGATTCCAACTGTAGGTAGTGTTGTCTGAGTCCTGTATATGTGTGTGTCATGCTTTGATTTGCCATCCCTCTTTGCTGAATTAAACCCTACTTCTAAATTCTACTAGTATAAGTTCTACTATTGTACTAGTGTATGTGATTGGAGGGTCTGGGAGTTGTGTTTGGAATTTTCTTCTTTTTTGCCCACTGGCCATCCCTCCTGTTAGGAAGTAGAGGCCAGCAGGCTAGAGGCAATGCTACCTTCTTTTTTCCCATCCCCCTCCATTAACCAACCCAGGACCCATAATTTCTTCCTTCAACTGCGGTGTATCATGGATGTTCTTCCAGCAAAGATTGTCTGTGAAATGAGGCCTTAAATACTCTATCATGGAGATAGAGCTACATGCCAGTCTCTTGCCTTTTAAAATTTGAAACAGCATGATCCAGTACTACTTATGAGCAGGTTTTAGGGAGGTAATCTTACATTTAGGTTATCCTTTCAAGTAAGCACAGAATTATTAAAATATGATGTGACACAGCTCCATAGCCAGGATTTTTTCTGCAAAGTGCTTCAGGGTGCTGGTGAGCACTACTAATTAAATTAAATCACCCCTCTGCTAGAGAAGGGCAGTGCAAGGGGCAGAGAGAAGCTGGGCACACAGCCCTGCCATGGCGTTCCCAGCCACCACCGCCTCCAGCAGCTGGCTGAGCCATGCTGGGTGCCGCACTCGCCCTCCTCTTCCCCCTGTGGGTGATGCTGGCAATGGGGACCCGACTTGGGGATGGACAGCTTGCTTTGGTGCCGCTGCCGCACAGGGGCAGCCTCTGAGGGCTCTGACCTGAGGTGATAGGCTGGGCACTGCAGGAGGGCGAGCCTCAGGTGGGCTGTACGGACCAGGGACAGAGGCAGAGGAGAGCTGGACTGGCCATCTGCTGCTGCACCGAGGGAGGGAAGGGGAGAATGGTGCAGGGCAAGGCCATGCCTGGGTTTCTCTTTTGTGCCACCTGGCTCTTGGCCACCCTGCAGAGGAGGAGACTGGAGTGGCGCTCCTGCTATGGTGCCTTTGACCCAGCTGTGGTGTGGCTCTGCCTTCATCATTGTAAGGCTCAGCCCTCAAAGCCTCACCACTGGCTATGGCCCTGATGTGGTGTTTATAGATTTTCATATATTGAAGTTCTAGCCATTACAAAGTAGTGATTCTAAGCAGCTATAAGATGCAACGTTCATCCTATCAAAGTCAGTGACAAAGATTCCAATGCCTTCGATGGTTCCAGATTTCAGTCCACGCCTATATAATAACCGTAGACACATTAGTAATCAAACTTTTATTTGTTTAGGCACTTCTTCAGTGAAAAGTAGGTTTGCGAACATTCAGAAGGGTCTTGGAGATAAAAACTGATCTCTGGACTACAGAGATCTGTTCTCCAGGAAAAAATGGATGCTTTAGAGGGTGGACCCTGCTGAGGTCCCTTGCCACCCAAAACCCTCCCAAAACCCAGGCTCCACCCCAAAAATCTCCAAGTTTCCCAGCCTGGAGTTGGCAACCCATAATTCAAAATGGCTGATGTTTTCCCCCAATCCAAACAGCAGAAAACCATCATATTCCACAAATATGATAACCCATGTTACCTAACACGGAATTTTCCTGCTCCACCGGGGGGGGGACACACACAAAGCTGATGGTAACATATCTTCACTTGATGGAAGCAGTCTCACTCTGGGTATTTCCTTCCTTCCTTGAAGGAGGCAGATTCCCTTTATGAAGGTGATATTTATTTATAGACTACGTTTCCCTTTATGAAGGTGATATTTATTTATTTATAGACTACTTTTCTCCCCAAAGGGAAGCCAAAGCAGCTTACAACATTGGTCTAGGCCTCTCCATTTTATCCTTACAACGACAACCCTGTAAAGCAGGTTAGAGTGAGAGTGGGAGACTGCCCCGAGGTCACTCAGTGAGCTTCTATGGCACAGTAGGGATATGAGGCTAGGTCTCCCAGATCCTAATCAGATTCTCTAATTGGATTTCAGGTTATGTCACTTTGTACAAACATGTGGTACCTGTTTCAGTTAGCGGCATAGGTACAATCAAACATGCAATCTCAATGGACACAGGAATAACAAATCAATAAAGAAGAGGGCTTGTTGTTGTTCAGTCGCACAATCGAGTCTGACTCTTCACAACCCCATGGACCACATCACACCAGGCCCTCCTGTCTTTCATTGTGCTTAATTTCATGTTCGTTGTATCGATAACACTGTCTTTTTAAAGAAGAGGGGTACTGTGTAGCAACCCCCCCCCCCCATGGCTACCACGAGTTTGGTAGCATCATCATGGCTGTAGTCTCTAGCATACTCTGGCAGCAACTTGGCAACTGAAACGTCTTATTCTCAGCTGAGTTAAGCTGAAGCGCTGGAGTGGGAGCTCATTAATAGCTCGATCCTCCACATTGTGTTCA
Source organism: Gekko japonicus (assembly GCF_001447785.1). NCBI lineage: Eukaryota > Metazoa > Chordata > Lepidosauria > Squamata > Gekkonidae > Gekko > Gekko japonicus. The sequence goes on from NW_015167059.1 coordinate 514,337, forward strand.
GGGGTAAGTCCTACTGAGTCAGTTTGCTTAGGATTGCAGTCTTTGTTCCATGGATGTCAACAGAACTGATTCTTCTGGAATTCAAACATTATTTTCAAGTATTGATAAAGCAGAAAAACATACTGTATATCACATAGGATTTAAGTGTGAGAATTGTTTAAAATATCTGTCAATAAATCCTTACCCACTGAATCTCCAGACAAGGGTATATATTTCTCTTAGAAATATTTGGTTTAAACCAGCAAGAGAGACTCTGTGGGCAGCTACAGATTTCCTTATATAAATCCAGTGTAGAGGGAGGTGCTAAAATGAGTGCACTTTCTCATCCCCAATGCAATGGTCTCCTAGGTCCCACTGAATAGATTGAACTCAACCTGTCAATTTATTTATTTATTTAATTCAATTTATATCCCACCCTCCCCACCAAGGCAGGCTCAGGGCAGCTTACATTAAAAGTTAAAATACATTAAAACACAAATTGCAATAATCAAAGTCATATACAGCAACAAATAAAGTGCTAGTGGTGGTATGATCTTACATCGAAACCCCAGTAGGCCATGGTGGAAGTAAAGGAGTATAGTCAGAGTTGGTAAACAGCTTGTCAGACCATTTATAGAAACTGTTGCAGGCGGCTGCTGCTGGTATGGTGAGCCTTACCACAGTTCGGTTGTTAGAAGCGGCTCCTAATCAAAGGCCTGGTGGAGGAGCTCCATTTTACAGGCCCTGCGGAACTGTAAGAGGTCCCACAGGGCCCTGCTGTCTTCTGGGAGCTCATTCTACCAGTATGGAGCTGCTACTGAGAAGGCCCTGGCCCTGGTGGATATGAGGGTGCTAGCTGTCATAAGCAAGTAGTTGCTTACAATCAGAGTTAGACTGGCAGCATCATGTTTTCAACACCAAGAGGTGAACATCACAAATCTTCTTGTATGCAAGTGAGATTCTGGTTCACATAGCTGATTAGATTCCTTTACTATATATTTGACCCTCACTTCTAAACTATGACTACTGAATCCTCCCTGACTGAACTTTCATTTGGCATTTATCTATTCCACAATGCTCCTAAAACTGGCAGCACCAATACAAAAAGTATTAAAGAGAGTGGCCGACACTTTTCAATATTAATGAAATCCAAATAATTAACAATACAATTGTAAGCAGAGGTATACCCTTTTAAGTCCATTGATGTTAATGGGCTTAGAAAGGTATAGCTCTGTTTAGGATTGTCCTGAAAGACTCTTTTTGGGGTAACCATTTTCTGGTTTCAAAGGGTTTTTGAAATTTTCACTGTCTGGATAGTTGGGAAAGCATATTGCTGTTATACTATACGATCACAGCTTCATATTTTTGAACAATAGATCTGTAGACAATCTGACAAATCTGGGAGTAGGAAAGGAAAAAATGTAGCCTAATAACCCCCCCCCCCCAGCAAGCACAGCTGGGGGAAGGGATAGAGCTGCAAAGGAGACAGCTTCAGGTTGTGATGTAGGCTCCCCCACCACACCAAAAAAGGATTAGCAAAGCATTAAACAATAATACTAGGTGGATAATTATATCAGTTTGCTTTACCTCACTGCGAAAGGCAATCAAATAGAATCTACACTTGCTAAGTTCATATGCTGGTGTGCAAAATCCTATTTGCCTTCATTAACAAGTGCTTAGGGCTAATTTCTCAGCCGAGATCATACTTTTATTCATTCTTCATGCTGAGCTTTCATCGGTGTTATGTTTAGATTTGAAAACACTCTGAGAACGGAGGGACATGGTGTGGCTGCATTGATTCTTTGTGATCAAGTACCTTAATTAGGTCACCACTACCCCAAAAAAGTTTGTTATAATAACTGAATGGGATTTCTGCTCTGAGGAGGCTTCTCCAACTCACACATCTGTTCTGCAACTTATCATGGCAATGCACTCATTGAATTGCAAGAGCAAATTTGATTAGCCAGAACTTCTGGGAATATTTTCCAGCTGATTAACCCAAGGACCTTATCGTTAAATATTGGCATTGTATGGATTGACCAAAATCCAAGTGAATGTCAGATATTAAAGACTATAATTGCAAGTTAACTAGAAGATGAAGGAGGCTTAATCTAATGATGACTACAGTGAAATATTGCTAGAATTACCATATTAACATGGCTAAGCAAGCTAATTAATATGGTTATCCTATACAAAGCCAATTTGGCTGAATTTCATCCATAGATTCCTTCAGTTCATGACTTCTATAAACGCATTTTGCTGTGTAAATGGAAATTGTGCTTTTCTTTTACTGTTCAGCTTCTGATACTGAGCATAAAGTAAGGTGACCTCAGAACTACAATTGTGTGTGTTTTAAACAGGGAAATATAAATAAAAGGGCGTGTGGCAAATTAATGGGTACCATTTCAGCCCCAAAATAGCACCCTAATGGCCCATACAGTTTTAAAGTGGCATCACTGTAGAATGGAGTGCCTATGGAGCTCCTAAAAAGAAAGGTGGCTTGGGAGAATCAATAAAAGTTGTGCCTTTAAATTATTTTTGGTGCTCACTTAAATGGTGGATCTTCTCATCGGGGAACTTTCCATTTTCTATTAAATTTGCTAATGCGGTTGAAGATTAGGAGACTCAGCTCTTAGGAATGTTCCATTTCTGCTTATGCAGTTTGTCTGCTGTAGAATACAACTGTGATGTAGATGGTTTTAACACTCATTAGATTTAGTAGGGCTGCAGTCACATGAGCAAGAAAATGCAGGCAGGAAGCGAGGCTGTTTTCCCTGGGCCAAAATGATGCACGTTTGCACAATCAGACTTGTGCCCGCACGCCCCGCAGTTCCGGATAATAGTAGCCTTTCCCCGGTGGCTTTTTTCCACACTCCTGCGGTGCAACAAGACGCCCTGCCAATGACTCTGGAATGCTGGACAGATGTTTCTGTCTGATCACACCCCTTTACTCCATGGGGGAATCGCACAGTTGTCGCCGCTTTTGGTAAGCATGATCACACCCTAGATCTGTTTTCTGTCTTTTTAGGACAACTCTCTGAGCTAGCTTTCAAGTTTCATGGAACTCTTTTTCAGGCTTACTGAGAAAACAAAATAAAAATAAAGAAGGTGGGGATATGTTACTAGTAAACAGCATAATCAAAATGTAATTCAAAATGCACAGTATCTTAAAATGGTGATTCAGGAAGCTTTTTTTGCAGGCTGATTAAATCAGATTCCACCGATGCAAAAGATCAGAGGCTAAACCACATTATGCTGGAAAAAGAAATAATGATTTCTCAATCGGGAAGCTGCTTTGTTCCAAGGGGAACCCAGTGAATTAAATGCTCACCCCCAGTGCACCCCCTCCTGATTGGGAAGCTACTTTAGTCCAAGGGGAACCCAGTTAGTAAAATGCTACCCCAGATCTCACCCCTGGTACTTATTCTACACTAGGAAAAAGGCCCGTTGTGGAAATAAATACAGCGGCCTCTAGAAAGAGGCTCTGGGCGGGTGCCCCGGCCTTGGACACTCAGTGTCAATTTGCTGTGGCGACCTCAGCAGGGTATAATGATACCGTGTCCACCATTTTCTCCAGAGGAACTGATCTCTGCTACCTAAAGTACAGTTGTAATTTTGAGTGCTCTCCAGCCCTCACCTGGAGATTGGCAACGATGGTTCCCCAAAAAATAATAGTTGGTTTGGAGGGTGGAGTCTATGGCTTTGTACCTGTCCGAGGTCCCACGCCTCCTGAAACCTCACCCTCTCCAGGCTCCATCCCACACATCTCCAGGAATTTCCCACCTGGAGTTGACGACCCTATCTTCTTCCCAGCCAATCATCAACCTACCTTTATTTCCCCATATAAGGATACAGAGCCCACCATTTTCTCCAGGGGAACTGATCTCTGCCATCTGGAAAAGAGTTGTAATTCTGAGGGATCTCCAGCCTTCACCTGGAGATCGGACACATTTTACCTCAGAATAGCAAACTGTTTAGATGTTAGAGGCAAAAGCCAATCAAGTTGCATATGCAAACGACCTCTGTGTTCCGAGGCAAAGGCCAATGAGGCTGCATATGCAAATAACCTCTGTGTTCTGACTGGCCATGGGGGGGAGAGGAACAGCAAAATATTTAGAATGTTGGAGGCAGGACTCAGGCAAAGCAGCTAGTGGATAGGGAGACCCTCTGAATGACAGATCAGAGAGCAAACTGATTTTGGAGCGTGTGGAATGTTCTAGAGCAGTGCCACCACCATTTGGCTTTTATTTATAAGGGAGCTGGCCTTGTTGATCTTCTCTGCCTGGGCACGTGCTTCCTCTGCTATCTATGGACAAGGAGGGTAGGCCAGTCTGATGCTCACCCATATATCTCCTTTTTTTGGGCTGCCCTACATCCTGTGTCAGGCACATAGCATCCGTTTTGGCTGGCTCTCCCTTCCCACCAACTAGTGGAAAAATCCCACCCCTCCTCCCCACTTTGTTTGAAGAGGGGGTGGAGTGGCCCTCTGTGATGGCTAGCACAGAAAAGCAGGCTTTTTAAAATGCTGCTTGGTATCAGAGAGTCAAGGAGTTCAAGAATTAATCTTCCCTGGAGAGAAGAGCTAAGATGATTGGCTGCTCTGCTCACTCTCTGGCCAGCATCAGCTCAGAGAGATAATAAAACAGCTGATCTGGAGGGAAAAGAGGTCTTTCACAATTTGGTCTTTCACAAATTGGCCTGGTGTTGTTCGGTCTTTCTAACATCTGGATCGCAGAGGGTGGCTTCTGAGGGAAGAGACATTTGGGAGTCAGTGTTTTCTGTCAGGCAATAGTCAGAAAAGTACTTCTACAGAAAGAAGAAGAAAAACGCCATTGTCTAAATATATTAACACTGAGGGAGAACTTAGATTCTCAATAAGCAAAACTACAGAACAACCTTATACAGACAAGGATACTGGAGAAGGATTTGGCAGAAGGTCTAGAAGGTAAAAGGAGTTATTGCTTCTTGGGGACGAGGAGAATAACTTCCTGCTGGTGAAAGGGGTTGGGAAGAGAACCCTGGTCTGTGATAAAGGAGAGTAGCTTAGACACCTCAGGAATTAATGAAAAGCTGTATTATCTAAAGGAAAACCTGTAATATCTGAAGGAAGAAATCTAGAAACATCAAAAAGAACTGTGTTGTGCTGACACATACTAAACAAAGTACCTCTCAAAGAAAGAAATAGAAAGCCTTAAAGCAAAACTACAGGTACACTCTCTTGAATGTTCTATGAATTCAGCTCTGAAAATATTAGAAAGGTTTTACCTCAGCAACCTCAAAACCTTGACTGCTCCATTTATACATATATTCCCTGCCTGTTTAATAAAAATCTTTATTCTGTTTTTGAAAGTTAATTTTCCTCAAGTGCCATTTCTCAAGGGTTTAAAAAAACTGGACAGCTCCTGTATTTTCAGTAGAGTTCCTGAGCTGAGAAAAAGCCTAAACTAAAAAAAATCTAATCAAAGGATGGAACAGTCAAGTCTTTTATGACGAAGAATATATACACACTACAATAGGGTGACTCAGCCAGAAATAGGGGAACTGAAGATTTGGCGGGAAAAATCTGCCAGACAGATGGGGAGATACAGGGGTTTGTCATACCCTCTCTTTTGAAAATATGAGACAGCATTTATTCAAGGTTTGGCCCAGGATCTACTAATGAAGGTTATATATAAATTCCAGGGTAGTTATAGATTATTTCTCTGCCCATTGATATTACAAGTATGAATTTTTGCCTGTAGAGCTAGTGGCTTTCTAAAATTCTTTGACTTGCAGGCCTTTATATCACAAACTGCTTTTGAAAGAGTTCCCATTTTTGAAGTGGTTTACCGTGTGTGTGTTTGTGTGAGAAGTGCTATCTAGTTGCTTCTGACTCATGTGAACCTCTGAATTAATGACCTCCAAAACATCCTATCATTGTCAGCCTTGCTCAGGTTTTTCAAACTGAGAACTGTTGCTACCTTTATTGAGTCGATCCATCTCATGCTGGATCTTCCTTTTTTCCTGCTGCCTTCATTTTTCCCCCTAGTATGATTGTCTTTTCCGATAACTCTTGTCTTCTCATAATGTGACCAAAGTATGATAGCCTCAGATTGATCATTTTAGTTTCTAGGGATAGTTCAAACTTGATTTGGTGCAGAACCCACTTATTAGTCTTTTAGTTGGTCCGTGGTATCTGTAAAACTTTCCATCAACACCACATTTCAAATGAATCAACTTCTTCCTGTCAGCTTTCTTAATTGTCCCAAACAACTGTCCCAAACAAAGGAAATTTATTAATTGTCCAGCTTTCACACCCATACATTATAATGGGGAATACTATGGTATGAATTATCTTGATTTTGCTGTCCAGTTACACATTTTTACACTTACAGATTTTTTCTAGCTCCTTCATGGCTGCCCTTCTCAGTTTCAATCCCCTTCTGAGTTCGTGCTTGCAGCCTCCCTTTGGGTTGATTATGGAGCCAATTTCTTCATCGCCAGCACTGAAGTTGTGTAATTCCTCAGTAGTCATTATTTTGTTTTCTTGATGTTCAGCTGTAATCCTGCTTTGGGAATTTCTGCTTTGACCTTCCTTAGTAGTCATTTCACGTCTTCACTGTTTTCTTCTAGTAATGTGGTATTGTCTGCATATCTCAAATTGTTAATGTTCTTTCCACTAATTTTCACTCCACCTTACTCTAAATCTAATCCAACTTTTCTTATATGTTCTGCATATAGATTGAACAGATAAGGGGATAAACTATATCCTTATCTGACACCTTGCCAATTGGAAGCTATTCTGTTTCTACGTATTCTGTCCTAACAGAAAGCCTCTTGTCCAGAGTATAAGTTGCACATCAAAACAATCAAATGCTGTGGCACACCCATTTCTTTTAAAACTGACCATAGCTTTTGTTCTTTCTTTTTTTGTTGTTCTCTTCTATTTCTTTACACTAGTTATTATAATAGTTCTCTTAGTCTCTACATGCCAGTCACTGGATTGCTGCATTTTTAATTCTATTTCTGTCACCTTTTACTTTTGCTTCTCATCTGTCTTTAGCAATTTTAAGAGTTTCATCAGTCAGCTGTTGAGGCTTTTGATTTCTTTTGGCTACAGGAATAGACTTTGCACATTCCTCTTTGATAATATCTCTAGTTTTAACCTATACGTCTTCCAATTCCAGTTCACTTGAACTTAGTAATGCAAATCTGCTCTTTACATGGTCTTTAAACTCTTCAGGAATGTTGTTTAGATTGTATTGGACCTAGGATAATATGTTCTGAGACAAATTTTGTCCCTGTCATATTTTGTAGGTCTTGGGTTATATAATATGCATCTTTTCTGCAACCTGTGAAGCATCTCTTTATATAAAAGCAACATTCTGAATATTTACCCTAGACATGATAGACTAAACCCTTGTCCTTGTATTTCAATGAAGAAACAAATGGGGTAGAAAAAGCAGCATTAAAGAGTCCCAAGACATGTCCAGCATTTTCCAATGAGTTGCATCAATTCAAGAAATCCCTATGCACGCTGGACATGATCCAGAAGAAACAAGAGTCTGTCTATTTTCAGACAATGCATGTGCAGATCCAGAGCTTTTGGGGAATTTCACAACTTTGGCCCAAAGCCATCATACACTGAGGATATGGAGCCCAGCTTATTGCTGGACACCCAAGATGCCTGTAAACTCTCCTTATGTACATATATTTTAATGGTTACTCCAGTGCACAACAATTTCTCTGTTTTGTGCTGAAAGACAGTTTTGTTGCAATGTAACCTCTTGGTCCCCAAGCATAGCTTGTTACCAATAAACCATTTTTCCATACTAAAGTCTTTATGAATGTTTTAATCCCATGCTGACAAAGCACCTGCACCATTCCACTCTCTTCCACAAAACAAGGGTCCATTTATTTTACTTACACTTCTCTGTACATCTCATTCATATACCAAACACCAATTCCCACACAGTTTATTTTCATTTCCTTCCAAAATTTTCAAAGGGGATCAAAAATTTTGAAAATGTTATACCTTTCAATTTTACATTTCAGCTCAGGCCTTATTTTCATACCTAGTTCCCAGGAAGAAATTTAAGCTTGACCAAAGCTATAGAATTATTGGTATAAGACACCTCAAGTGTAGAATGTGCAGAATATGCACAATAAAGTTGAATGAACTAGGAAGAAGGATGCACACTTTCCTTACTTCCTTGGAGGAAGGGCAAGATAATACTTCAAACAATCATAGATAAACCAATACAGCAAGAGGTAGAACAGATGGATAACAATATACAGCAACATGGGAATCTGAAATTTTATATTCACAGTATTACAGACTCTTACATAGCAATTAGTTAACATACTAACCATACTATTGTATAAAAATAATCATTCTTTTGCAATAGGGATTCCCAAACACTCTCCCATTTGGCTCACTGACTGTCAGTTGCAGACAGAGAGCCAATTTTTCAATGGCCTGTTCACCTATTCATGACTTTGTGGCAAGTTTCTTCACCGTTGGCTTTTCATGTGGGTCTATTCTCACATAGCCCATTGAATTCTACTCCCCATAGGAGCAGTTGTTTAAATATAGTTACCATATTTACTTGAAAGGAAAACAATACTGAATGTAAGACAACCCCCTAAAAAATACAAGGTTATACATAAAACAAGATGATCCTGATTTTAAAATGACCTGTCCTAAAAAAAGGTAGCAGTATAAACAAAATATGTTTTTTTTTAAATTGCTCAGTATTTTAATTATACAATAAAGGTATCCGGATAAACAAAGAGGTTTTTTTAAATTATACAGTGATCAATATGCAATAAACAATATAGACTACAAGAGCTGGTGTGGTGGTTGAAGGCTTGAAGAGGGGTGGACAGACCCAGTCCTTTCCAGGGCCACCATTGCCATTGTACAAAGAGAGGGAGAGAGAGAGAGAGAGAGAGAGAGAGAGAGAGAGAGAGAGAGAGAGAGACTATTCACTTGCAGTCGAGAGAGAGAGAGAGAGAGAGATATGTCATGCTGTGAGCACAGTTGCCATAAGACCACTGGCTCTCCTAAGGCCAAGGGGACCTTGGTAGCTTCCCAGCAGCATGTATCCTTGATGTGAGCTCTGTTCTGCAGTGCCATTTCCAGTTTTGCATAAGGAAGACTATTATTTGTAGTAGGTACTATGAAGAGTCTACAGGGGAAGTGCCCACACATTTCCTAACTGTGGTTGTTCTTGTAAAGGTCTTTTTGGAAAAAGGCGGGGGGAATCCAAGTAAGCTATTTGTTTTGTTATATCAAATTTAAAATTACAAAGTATTTATGTGGATTTTCTCCTAGGAAGTGTATCAGTAAATCACATCAGAAAATGCTAATTAACAGCAGGCGAAGATCACACAAAAAAGAGGACATTGACAGGAGAGCTAGTATTACTAATTTATTTGTCTTTTTTCAATTCATTTAGAAATATCTTTGGGAGTACAGCACGTCAGCCTTGTCAGGCATTACATGGTAGCTGTCAGCATTTTGACTGATGTAGAAGCAGTACCTGCTCTTGTTTGCCCTTCCTTTCACTTGAGTGCACACAGGTAAGACAGCTTGTTGGTAATTTTTATTTAATGCTTTCAGTATCTGTGGCTTCTTTTTTATATTGAGAGTTCTGGCAATAAGAAATTCTACTCCCTAAGATTTCCATGATTTCTACTGCAAGCTCTTCTGCACTTAAAGAAGGTTTTCCACTGGGATTTTAATATTCTTTACATTCTTCTCTGATGCCTTGTGATCTCAGAGACAGAAGTTTAGGTTGTTTGATTTCAGGTGAGAGAAAAGCATCCTGCTCGAAAACCAGTGAGATTACGATATAACAATTAAGTACGTGATCAATATGCAATAAACAATATAGACTACGGGAGCACTCAGGTGATGGTCTCATTTCATTTTCAGAAGAGCCTGCCAATTTGTATTTTTCCATAAGACTACATGAACAATATAATTTTATTCAGAACTACATGGCCCATTTTGAATAAACCTCTGTTGAACATATCCTGCTTGCATCATAAAGCATCCAGCTTAGTATTGCTACATCTCTTGCTGACCTCCTACTTCCCACTGCCCCCATCATCCAGCGGGTGAAAAACTAATTAAAAACCCGGAAGTGATACCACACTGTTCTAGGTATCATCAGACACTATGTGTTTTTACCATAGAGTTTCTAGTAATTCCTAGATTGATATCACATCACTTCAGGGTTTTCCCCATAAATGATATCACACTATTGTGTTGATGCCACCATGTTCCTGCCACTTTCCATCTCCCACCAAGTGCCAGCCATTGGCTGGCCACCCTAGTGTAGCTAGAAAAGCATATAACTCCACTAGATGTGCTCAATGTGCAATGTGAATACTCTGCAAGAGATGCATACATGATTCTCTCATGTGGTGTTCTACACATGGTATTAATGCTTTCCCTTCCTACACAAGTGTTTTCTGTGTAGGAGATTTATATTAAACAGATCCCTCTGTGCTGAAAGTCTGCAGCCCTTTCCTCTGATTTGATCCTTAGGCAGAACACTTATTTTGACTGCATGAATTATAGTAATATCCAGATACCTGGGAAGAATAAAAAAATGATGAATTTAAAAATGACAAGTGTAATAAAGTGACCATATGTCCCAGTTTTTCCTGGAACAATTCTGCTTTTACATATCACATTCTATGTATTGAAATATCATGTTGTTTCGCCCCCCTAAATTAACACAGGAGTTTTAAAATTACATATTTATAAGACTGCGTAAAATTATACTGTGCTTCTTAATGTTGCTTAAGATGTGCTTCTATAGAAAACAGAATATGATCAGTGTTTTCTAGAACAGACACGTGACACACATTATTCAGTGCAGAGGACTTAAGTAACAAAGATGCTGTTAACATTCACTTTTGAATGAATTGCATATTCATCCAAAATTATGTGAGAGGCAAATTCATAGCATTATCAAATCACTTTGGCAATTGTGCTCAAGTTTTTCCAAATCCAGGAGTTGCTGCAGAATAATGTTTCTCTCCACACTCTACCCCAGCCAAACTGATAGAGAGTTCCACCTCAGAAGTTTGCTACAATAATGGTTGTAATGAGATAATATGAGATAGAAAATCTAAAACAATAATAGTTCCATTCAGCTGATTCCTAGACACCCCATTGTTCCCTGTAAGCTGAGCTAGTGTGAGTTAGCTCACAGTTTTTTAGCTTCTGGCTCACACATTTTTGTCTTAGCTCAGGTAGGATGGCTCCAGAGCGAACTAATTTATGCAAGAGCCAAATTACTTGCTCACAACTTTAATGCCAGTAGCTCACAAAGTAGAATTTTTGCTCACAAGACTCCATACCTTAGAGGGAGCATTGGACACCACTAAAAATTAATATAGTAGTGGTGATCTGTGAAATGTCATGGGGTAAGCCTTTTATTTTTCATTTCAAAATCTCTTGCTCATTGTCTAGTCTTACTCAAAAGAAAACACACAGTGAGCTGTGTCCTGCCTTTACTCTCCCACTCTGCTCAGCAACATTTGAAACCTTCCTACAGCCTAAGGAGCATTCCTCCCATCTGAGTAACTCTTCCATTGGAAGAAGATCCACTTGAATTGGATATGGATCCTTTAGCTAGAGGAAGCCTCCTTAGAGAATGTCCATTGCAGTTAATTCCACAAAGAAATTACTCATTGAGTCAAGAAGTACTTTCTTGTGTCCATCCTGAATTTATTGTCCATTGACCTCATAGGGTGCTCTCAAGTCCCAGTATTATAGTAGAGGGAGAAATAGTGCATAATTATATAAATCCTGATCATTAATCTCTATCATATTTTATTCATTTTTTAAATCTTTTATTTATTTTATTAGACTGATATCCAACTCTGTCCCCAGTCAAGCAGGGCCCAGGGTGGCTTACAACAATCAATACAATACTTCAGCATATTACAGTTTTAAAATCCACATTATTATAAGTTAAAACCTAAGACTTATTTACTACAACAGATGGTGCCCTAATATCCAACACAGATAGATAAGTGGGGGCAGCCAGTGCAGGGAAAGAAAAAGGGAAAGAAGAAAGGGTGAAGAAAGGGAAAAAGGGAGGCCAGCAGATCTCTCTAAAGATCATGCAATTTGTGGAGGTTTGTGCTGGTTCGTGAATGGATACATTTCCAGACAGACTGTCTCCACTCAAATCAAATGTTTGCCAAACTTCAAAGCAATGGGGGGAGGAGAATTCTCCAGCTTTGGGAACACCGTTGTCAGTTTCAAACTAGTCATGTCAGTTTCAAGAGGGTTCTTTCCCTTTCCAGCATTCTTTAGTGTTCACTTCCCATTTTCTTGCACAGAGCTTGCAAAAAACCACCCCCCTTAATTGGATTTGTGACTCTGTGCATGTTGAGATCAGTCTGTTTAAGCCTACAATGCTAGTGGCACTGGGTTCTGCTGGGCACTTTGTGATTGCACTGGAACTGCTGAGCACTCTGTACATTATACTGGTTCTGCTGGACTTTTCTTCTCACCTTGACACAGAGAGTACTCCATCTTTCCGTGTTATACCTCTGAGGATGCCAGTCACTGCTGCTGGCAAAACGTCAGGTCCTACCATGCCAAGACCATGGCCAACAGCCCAGAAAATTTACAACAACTAATGCCCCCTTGCTTGGATTGTGATTGAGCTGGCATTGCCGCATTGGCACTGGGGTCTGCTGGGCACTAATACATTGCACTGGTTCTGCTGGTCTTACAAAAATGCCCCCCTTCAGTTTCTACTTCAGAGATTCTCAGATTTGATTTTGGTCCTGTTGGGTTTTCACTGCCAAAGTGACACTGGTTCTACTGGGCAGATTGCACTGGTTCTGCTGGGTTTGCAAAAATGTCCCCCCACCAGTTTCTACTTCAGAGATTCTCTGGGATTTTGATTTTCTTCTGCTGGGCTTCTGTTGCCTTGATTTTATTTATTTATTTGCTGTTTTCCCCCCTCCATTAGAAAACAATGAAGGATGGGGTATCTTCTTTGGGGGGGGGGCTGTAACGGACCCTGTAAATCCAATCCTCACCAAACTTGGAGGTCAAGTAGAAGAGAATCAGTCAGAGATCTCTTGTGTCTCTAGCACATTGGGGGGGATTCTACCACATTATGAACCTCGTGAACCAGTTTGTTTAGCTCTTAAAAGTTTGTGATGGCTTGTAGCTCTTAAACTGGGCATGCCACAAACCATGAACAAAAAAAGGACCTAATTTTCCTGGTTTGTGCCCATCCCTACAAGTGAATGTCATTTCAGGGAACAAGGAAACATCTAGAATGATTTTATAAATAGATTGTGCAGCTATGCTTCTTCTTTTTTTACCATGTAGAACATATATCAATGAAGGATCTCTGATGAGCCATACCTCTCTGCTCAGATTTACTTGTTTACAGAAAGTGTCTGAAAACTAAACTGTTGGGCTCTCAATGAGAAAGGCATAATTGAGAAGAGTATAAAATGAGGTGTAAATGGGATGTACATAAACAAGCTTAAGGTAGACAACAGAGATTCAAAACTGATCTGTGCAACAGTATCCCTTTGTGGTAAGATACTTGGAGGAAGAAGAGGTAGAACTGTTCTTCTAAGTCCTATGCAGCTCACTGCTTTCTCTTGAACTACACCAGCTAGAAACTTTCCAGGACAGGCCTGGTGCTTCAGGCAACAGCCAGATTCTGACCTTTCTGTGGACTTTACTTACATTTTGAGTGTGTGCATATCAAAAATGCAAACAGTGACTTGACATTCAGAGAGGGCTTTTTCATTGTTGTTTTTTCAGAGAAAAGTCAGCAAACCAAGAAAAAAGCTTGAGAGAGGGGCATACTTTTCAGGAGGCCAACTTCTGTAATGTTGACTTTCAACACCTGCCACCTGGAGTCTTAAAGGCAATTCTGTGCGATGCAGAGTTATAGGGCACAAAAAGCTTTGTGGGGGCCAACCAGTCCACTATAATCTGTAGGGACCTTCCATTTATTTTTACACTAGGTATTCTAAGATTAGAATTTCAATAGCCAATCCATATGCAAAACAACTTCCTCAGGAAAGCGCCTCTATTAGCATGTCACAGCCTGGGGAACTCCTACAAGATAATGACTCAGCCCTACCCCACCTTCCTGAGTAGATATAAATTTTCTGCCTACCATTTTTCTTCTCACCTTGACACAGAGAGTACTCGATATTTCTGTGTTATACCTCTGAGGATGCCAGTCACAGCTGCTGGTGAAACGTCAGGTCCTACAATGCCAAGACCATGCCCATACAGCCCGGAAAATCTACAACAACTAATGAACTCTGGCTGTGAAAGCCTTCGACAGCATATTAGGCCCTATTAGTATTTATATTAATGATATTGCTCATGTGCTATCACCTCTCCAACTAGGGTTGCCAGGCCTGGATTGGCAAGCAGTGGGTGACTGTGGCGGGACATTTATTGATTTATTTAGTGGATTTCTACCCCACCCTCCCAGCTGGAGCTGGCTCAGGGTGGCTTACATAAAAACATATACATTACATAGAATAAATAAGTTACATTAAAACATTACAATTAAAACAATTCAACCATAAAATTAGTTATTATCAGTTTGGTGGTGGCAGCCATTATTCAATGTTCTTAGCTCACAGTCAGCTCGCCATCTTCATTTTGGGTTGTTCTTGCAGAAATTGATGTCCTTTAAGTTGTTAATGAAAGTTCCAGGAATCTGGGCCCTCTCTCATTCAGTTGTTGATTGTTAGCTATTGATGATGGTGGCGGCTCCCGAAAGCCTAGTGGAAAAGTTCTGTTTTACAGGCCCTGCAGAACTGTAAAAGGTCCCACAGGGCCCTAATCTCCTCTGGGAGCTCATCAGAGCGAGCTGCCACCAAGAAAGCCCTGGTCCTGGCCATCGACAGCCTAGCCTCTTTCAAACCCAGGAGGGCCAGCTGGTTCTGTGCCCCTGATCACAGTACTCTCTGGGGAACATGTGGGGAAAGGCGGTCCCTCAGGTATGTAGGCCCCTGACCATATAGGGCTTTAAAGGTAAGAACCAGCACCTTGAAACGAATCTGGTATGCTATCGGCAGCCAGTGCAGTACCTTTAGCACAGGCTGTATGTGTTCCCGTATAGATAGCCCTATCAGGAGCCTGGCCATGGCATTCTGCACCAGCTGCAGTTTCCGGATTTGAGACAAGGGCAGCCCCATGTAGAGAGCATTACAGTACTCCAGTCATGAGATGACCATTGCATGGATCACTGTCACCAAGTCATTGCGTTTGAGGAAGGGAACCAACTGCCTGATCAGCCGAAGATGGTAAAAGGCCAATTTGGCAGTGGCTGCTATCTGGGCCTCCGTGGTAAAGGAGGCATCCAGGAGCACTCCCAGACTCCTAACTTCTGGCGCTGGCATGAGTGCTTCCCCATCGAAGGTCAGGAGTGGGATCTCTACCGTCGGGCCATGCCGACTCAAGCACAGGACCTCCGTCTTTGTTGGATTCAATTTCAGTTGGCTCAGCCTAAACCAACCAGCCATGGCTTGTAATGCCCGGTCCAGGACTTCCAGTCTGGAGTCAGATTGGCCTCCCAACAACAGATAGAGTTGGGTGTCATCCACATACTGGTGACATCCCAGCCCATAACTCCGGGCAATCTGGGCAAGGGGGCACATATAGATGTTAAAAAGCATTGGGGACAGCACTGCCTCTAGAGGCACCCCACAGTCCAGTGGGTGCCTCCGAGATAGCTGTTCCCCCAGCACCACCCCTTGTCCCCGACATTGGAGAAAGGAGACAAGCCACTGCAAGGCCAGCACCTGAATTCCATGATGCTGATGGTCAACCATGCCGAACGCTGCTGACAGGTCTAACAACAACAGCACTGCCGATCTGCTTCAATCCAGATTCCTCTGGAGGTTGTCCATGAGGCCGACCAGTGCTGTCTCTGTCCCGTGACCTGGGCAAAAGCTGGACTGGAAGGGATCCTGAATGGAAGTGTCATCAAAAAAGCCCTGTAACTGAATTACCACTGCCCTCTCTATTATTTTGCCCAAATAGGGCAAGTTGGACATGTGAGGTAGCTGTTGGCCAATGTCATACCTCTCTAGGAACTGGCTGAAACTCTGTTAAAAAGAAACATATTTTTTTTGCAAATTCCAAGAGACAAATTCCAAGGGAACATGTTGGCCAAAACCATAGCATTTTTGCCAATTCCTAGAGAGGCATGCTGTCATTTCCAGGTTTTCCCAGAAGCAATATTGTACAAGGCTGACATCCTTTTTTTAATTTTAGTTTTCTCTCACTACTGCTCAGAGTGGTACTGGGAAATGCTGCCTGGCGGGGGGGAATCCCCTGCTCCCACTGAGGACTGACACCCCTACCTCCAACACTGTGCACAAAGTACATTCCAACTGCAAGACTGCTGAGGTTTCTGATGTCATGAGCCTCTTATATGAATGAAGCATCTCTGTCTCATAAGGTCCCCTTTCTTCTATCAGGAATGTGGTTCTTATGCATGTCTTTAAGCATTAGGATCCATCTGGTGGTTTCTATGATCTTTGGGGTTTTTAGATGTAATCTCTGAAAGCCATGCATTTGCAGAAGATTGAGCTCTAAAGCAGCATCCCCAAGGAAAACAACTTTAAAGACAATGTGAACAGTGAGGAAATCCTTGAGGGATATGTACTTTTTGCTTATGCTGTTCTAGAATCATCTGCAGCCCATTGTGCAACTATTGAAGCTGAAGCAAGCTGGATTTAAGTCAATTTAGCCCTATTGAAGCCACTGGGACTACACCGGATGAAAATGGATCCCTCTGGGTTAACTACAATGGATTAAATTTCGATTATGTACTAAAAAGATCCTATGAAAAATTAAGTACCAAGAATCATTCTAAACATCTGCAAGGGATGTACTCTGAAAACAGCTGGGGAAATGGAAAAATTAAACTTTATCCAAGAATTCTCAAGCAGTCACTGGTGAAGAAAAAGTGTGTCTAGCACTATATTGCTGGCCAATTACAGTCCACAACTGGAATATGCACATGTAAAGTGCAATAATCTTTTCTTCAGATTCAACTGAGCATGGATTAAAGAAGCCCAGTTGGGGCTTATATCCCTTTTCTACACTAGATATGTAAATGAACAAGTCTAAGAACTTGAGTATCATTTATACTTCTATCGCCTATCAGCCATTCACCTTTATATTTCAGGACAGTTGACATTTTCCTATATTTAGAGATCTTTTATTCATTTAACTTTAAAAATGAAGACCTCTAAATCGTAAACTAAAAAAACCCCTTTCACAGTAACAAAAACAAAGATGAGAAGCTTCAGCTCACATCACTCAATGACATGGTGAAGTTTTAAAATTATACTCTAATTCATTGTGATTACTTTTCTTAAAAAACATTTGTTGCTACATTAATGGTCATTAAGTGTGCTAAAATGACAACTATACCTGTGCAATCAGTACAGAAAGTAGCAAAATGTGCTTCCTGTACTTTCAGCAGAAGGATATGCAACACAGATGAGACATCAGTATTGTTGATGCAGATGAAAGTAAGGGTGGATTTGCCCAATCTCTTTACATCACTAACAAAGCAAATCCTAAAAAGGGTTAGGATTGCTTCTTCTAAATCCATTCAGGTCAATAATGGCACCCAGCACAAGACATGATGCCAGCGATTTAGTGGGCACTGTTGGCCAGTCAGCAGCCACGCTCTTTCTTTATGGGAAGCAGCAACCTGCATGCTTCTTTTGTGACCTTGGGAGGACCATTCAATAGTTACCCAGTGATCAATGCCTTTATATTTTCAGTGATCTTCCTCAGGGTCTGATGTGGAGGCAGCTTTTCTTGCCCATGAAGAAGAAGAAGAAGAGATTGGATTTATACCCCGCCATTCACTCGGAGTCTCAGAGCAGCTTACAAACTCCTTCCCCTTCCCCTCCCCACAACAGACACCCTGTAAGGTAGGTGGGGCTGAGAGAGCTCTTTCAAGAACTGCTCCTTCAAGAACAGCTCTTGTCAGAACTATGGCTTGCCCAGGGTCATCCAGTAGCTGCATGTGGAAGAGTGTAGAATCAAAACCCGGTTCTCCCAGATTAGAGTCCACGCACTTAACCAGTACACCAAACTGGAAAGAAATCCATTTCTGTGAGGAAATTATTTTTAACTACTAAACTGATTAAAGATAGCCAATCCATGCTGGACCCATTTCAGTCCGGCTTTTGGCCAGGCCATGGGATGGAGACAGCACTGGTTGCCCTCACAGATGACCTCCGGAGGCATCTAGATCAAGGCAGTACGGCAGTGCTGTTGTTGTTGGACCTGTCGGCGGCGTTCGACACGGTCAACCATCAGCTTCTGATCCACGAACTCACTGACACTGGGATCCAGGGGATTGCCTTGCAATGGCTCATCTGTCTGTGAGCACCTTGAACGGAATGAGTTAATTGGTAGTAGCCAGCATGGGTTTATCATGAATAAGTCATGCCAGACCAAAATGGTGGACTCTAGTAATGTTGTGGATATAGTGTATCTAGATTTTAGTAAAGCATTCAACAAAGTTTTTCATGATATCCTTGAGGATAAGCTGGTTAAGTGTGGGCTGGATGGTGCAACCGTTGGATGGATTCATGGTTGGTTGAAAAATCGTACCCAACAAGTGCTCGTAAATGGCTCTGCGTCTACGTGGAGACATGTCTCAAGTGGAGTGCCTCAGGGCTCGGTCCTCAGCCTGGTGTTGTTCAATGTTTTTATAAATGACCTGGAGGAAGACATAGAGGGGATGCTTATCAAATTTGCAGATGACACAAAGTTAGGTGGGATTGCTAATTCTGAAGTAGACAGAGTCAAGATTCAAAATGATCTAGATAGGCTGGAACAGTGGGGGTTCCTCAAGGGGCGGTGCTATCCCTGATGTTATTCAACATCTACATGCACCCCCTTGCCCAGATTGCCTGGAGGCACAGGCTGGGGTGTCACCAATACACTGATGACACCCAGCTATATCTGTTGCTGGGTGTTCAGTCCGACTCTAGCCCAGATGACCTGGACGTGGTGGGCTGGTTTAGGCTGAGCTGATTGAAATTGAATCCAATGAAGACGGAGGTCCTGTGCCTGAGTCAGAACAAGTTGGGGGTAGGGATCCCACTACCGACCTTCAATGGGGCACCACTTGTGCCAGCGCTGAGGGTCAGGAGTCTGAGAGTGCTCCTGGATGCCGCCTTAACAATGGAGGCCCAGGTAGCAGCCACTGCCAAGACAGCTTTTTACCATCAATGGCTGATTAGGCAGTTGGTTCCTTTCCTTTAATGCAATGACCTGGCAACAGTGATCCACGCTATGGTCACCTCGAGATTAGACTGCTGCAATGCTCTCTACATGGGACTGTCCTTGTCCCAAATCTGGAAGCTGCAGCTAGTGCAAAATGTGGCAACCAGGCTGCTGATGGGTCTCTCTATATGAGACCACATCCAGCCTGCACTGAAGTCACTGAACTGGCTGCCAATAGCATACCGGATTAGTTTCAAGGTGCTGTTTTTGATCTTTAAAGCCCTATATGGTCAGGGGCCTGTCTACCTGAGGGACCGCCTTTTCCCATACATGCCCCAGAGAGCACTGAGGTCAGCTTGCAAAATCGCCTGACTCTCCCTGGTCTGAAAGACGCCAGATTGGCTATTACTAGAGCTAGGGCCTTTTCAGTGGCAGCTCCACACTGGTGGAACGAGCTCCCAGAGAACATCAGGGCCCTGCAGGACCTTTTACAGTTCCGCAGGGCCTGCAAAATGGAGCTCTTCCACCAGGCCTTTGATTAGGAGCTGCCACTGTTGGATGAACCATTGGAACATACTATGGCCCTTAGTGCTACACCGTGGGATGCCACTTTCTTCTTGATATAAATGGAAAATAATAAATAAATAAAAAAGAGAGTGACACACATCAGATGCTCATCCCTGGTTGCTCATCCGGGTCCCACTGAAGTAGGTGGATAGTCATGGGGTGCACATTTCCATCCAAATCCACAGGGTTTTGTGTCCTTTTTAAAAAAAAAACTTAATTTTTTATTTTATATATAAACTCTCATTACATTTTACAAACAACAAAAATAAATATATACAACATCAATAAAAAACAGACATGTACCTTCTTGGCAATATAACATCGGTTACAATTTTCAGTTATAACAACATTAATAAAATACAAAATCCAATTTTTGTTTAGTAGAGCACAAATATCACTAGAATTTAAAATACTCATAAGCTCACCTTTCACCCAAACACTGGGACCCAAGGCAAGTAGGAACATAGGATAAAGAAAACAATAATAAAATCACTGTAAAACAGCCAGAAGATAAAACACTAATTCCTTGTGTTACTAACTGATTGATTGGGATCGAGGCCATAACATTCAGAAACAAGTATTTGGACAGAAACAGAACTCAGTGTAGAATGATAACATAAGATAAATTCAACACGTCGGATTCTGCTCTAGTGGTAATGAGCACATGGTGGTCTTGTACAAGCAATCTGTGGTCTCTTTGTAAACACACACACACACACAGGAGGGCAGACATGGATTCATTTCCTCCTTGGAAAGGAATGGAGAAGGACTGGAAGAACACTCCATCAAAGCTCCTGCAATTTTTGGAACTTACTGGATTTCAGAATTAATGTCTTCCTAGCACAAATGGTAACCTAGCAATACATCTCCAGATCAAGCATCTTCCCTCTTTTCATGGCTAGGATTAAGAATAAGAGATTACGGACAGCATAAGATTGTTATCAATAAGTATTACACTTTTACCATTCTAGAGACAGAGTAATGCTTCTAAAATGACCAGACAGTGATTTAGGTGAAGTTCAGTAGGAGATATTTCCTGTAATATAGTGAAGCAGTGAACTTCAATTACAGGTGAGAAAGCATAAAGAAGTAAGTAACCATTTTAAAGATCTCTGACCAGAGTAGATTTGTTCTGATTTCAATGTTCTGCTAACAGTGGTAAAATAATTTGTCATTTAGTTGTTTTTAAAAATCAATTTTCTGTTTGTTTTTCAAATCCTTACCAGACCCTCAAGGGCATTGTTTTGGCTGGAATAGCTCTAATTGCTAGTAGATTGAACTGAATTTAAACTGCAGATTAAATTACTGACAGTGCAATCCTGTGCAGAGTTACTCCAGTATCATTCAAGTCACTGACATAAAGCAGCATAGGATTGCACTGTCAATCATTCAGATTCTCAAGAAAAAAATATCCTAGTCACACCTTTGTGTACCTGTTCCACAAAGATGGTATGGAAGATGAACAGTTCTGATGATGAGTTTGTTTCTAACAGCCTAATAAATAATCTAGTTGAGTTTCTTTGATCCATTCCACACTAACAGTTTGTTCCCCGTTTTCCCCATAGTGAAACTGCAATGATTTGATTTTCAGGTTTGTGTGCGCATTCTGCACTTTCTTTTCCCCTCCACTTTTTTCAAAGCGATAGCAGACTATTTGTTCTACATTCCAGTGAGATAACCCAAACTTCTGTTTTTGATGGCAACCAGAATGTCATGGCAGTGGATGGTGCCCATCCTCAAGAAAGGCAGCCATGGTGCAATGTCATGGTGGTAACCTTTACTGAAACATGATCAGGTGTCCATTTAGACCCTATCAGGCAGTATCACCTACAGGAAAGCATCCCTGGACTTGAGCCTTCACCACCAATGGCAAAAACCTGGCGGCATCCGGAGCCGGAAAAGGACGCAGCTGAAACCGGAAGGAGGCAGGAAGTCGCGTGCCTCGAGAGAGGGAGGTTGCCACCAGGCGCCGAGGAGAGCGTCCCGCCTGAGAAACCACCTGAGCCAACAGGAAGAAGAGGAGAACACCACCAACTACCAACCACCACCATAGGGGTGCCGGTAGGTCTCCCCACCCCATACAAATATGTGGCCTTAGTCAGGGAAGTAAAATGGTGACTAGCACCGAATTGTAAGCCACTCAGAGACCCCCTTGACAAGGGGGTTCGAGCGGGATATAAAGTTGAATGTTAAAAAAAATGGAAGGAACTCAATAAAAGGTAGACATTTAAAATTCCCCACCAATGGGTACAAGAGTAATCTTGTGGCTGCCAATTCAGAGATTCATTTGGTGAAAATGTCACCACATGGCAATCATCCACCCCAATTACAGTTAGTAGATTGGCAGAAGAGCAGCACATTGTGGGACCATGTTAAGCCAGAGCCTACATACACCCACCCACCACCATCAACCCTCCACCACATTCACAGCCAATAGAACTGGAAAGCATGTACCCTCAACTTCCACTTGTTGATTACGGACTGGTCCTGTCTTATCAATCCCTGCCTGCCTTCTTTTATTCCTGCCTTCACTGCCTCTCTGGCCATGTGTCCATAGCCTCCCCCTGCCAATGATCTTTGCCAACAGCAATCAAAGGCTACAACAAATTTCTATTGATAGACTTAATAAGTTTGTTTAAAAAATATAGATTACATTGGAACGTTGGAGTTCATACACAGAGGAAGTGGAGACAACAACAACTACTAGGCTAAAATGAATACACAAGAGCAAAGAAATTGAAAAAATATCCTATTTCAAAAAACACACCCTAAGTGAAACCAGCCAATGGGGTGGTGAACAAACTCAATGTGGGTAGTGGTTTGGCCTCATTGGGGCTGGAAAAATCCAAGGGAACATGTCTGCTTTGAAATCAGCTTCAGCTTGGAAGTGAATCAGGGTAAAACCCGTTGAAAAAGTACTCTCAAGAAACCCAGGGCAACAGAAGGCGGAAAGCAAATTGAACACTGAATGGAGTAAAAACAATGCAGAACAAAAAACCCCAAAACCAATGTAAAAGCACGGCAAAAGTGACAGGAATGCAGAATGACATGGATAACCCGATGGTGGAGGTGAGACAAAACACCAGTGTGGAATGGCCCTCTGTCTAGTACAAGTTTATGCTGCCTGTCCTTCAAGGAGCTCAGACAAGAATATCTGGCTTTCCTTTCCTCATTTATCCTTTCAACAACCTTGCAAGCTAAATTAGGGTGAACAACAGTGTCTGGACCAAGATCACTCAATGGCTTTCGTGGCAGGCAGGGGCATAAACTTGGAGGGGCAGAGGAGCTTGTGCCCCCTGGGCTGATTGTATTTGTTTTTATAAAGATAAGAGGGGGAGGGGACCTTCAGTGGATAATACTGTCTGTGAAGAAACCCATTTTAGGACCCAGCAATGCCTTCCTTTGAAGAAGGTGGTGTCAAGGGTCTCTTTAAACTATGCTAACGAGTGGCCAAAACCTTGGGTGGGAGACTGACAAACTGATGGAACATCTTCCTGCCTACCTATCGCTAAGGTGGCTTAGAAATTTCATCAGCCAATGTAAATCTTCCTGAGTGCAAAATCTAATTACTATCAAGCAGCTCTGTGAGCTTGAATAACTTTTAATGAACTTACCTGAATGTCTCTTATCCTACCAGCCTGCCTCAGGCATGGGTGAAGCTTCTACCCTTCCAGCCCTTTTGTCCACCCTGCCTGGAAGCAATCTCCTTTTGTTACCTCTGGAAAGCCCTCCCATCCTTAACTCAGTCTCTTCTGGGAAATATGTAGATTATCCTGAACCTTACAATTATTTTTTTAGAAAAAAGCAAAAGTCTAGTAGCACCTTATAGACTAATGCTTCTGTATTTTCAGGTCACGGTATATCAGAAGCCAGATTCTGAGATTCATGTGGATTCATATTGACTATTCAGTACGTGATCAGTGTAGTTGTTAGAGTGCTGGTCGAAGATTGGGGAGACCAGAGCAATTTCCCACTTAGCTGTGAAGCACACTATGTGACCTTGGGCCACTCTCAGCCTAACGTACCTCAAAGGGTAGTTGTGAGGAAAAGGTAGAGGAGGAGGAAATGTTTCCTTTCATTGCTCTAATTGTCTCAGTGAAGGAGTTTATGACATCTTTCCTCTGTTCTTACATGATACAAATGTAGTAAATAAAATAAATATTAGTATATATGAATACAGGATTTGCTTCTTCCTAAAATATACAGTAGGAGACGAAGCCAAAATGCCTGGAGCAAGACAACAGATGTTTTGGCATTAGGAACTAGACGCAATTGAGGCAATTCTCTTCCACTGGCACCATGAAGCCAGAATTAAGAAAAGAGCCTCCTAAATAATCAAAGCTCTGGTAAATTTGATATGTAGGGAATGGTTAAAAGTGATAAACCCCCATCAGTTTTAAAAGAGCCAGCTAGCAGGAGAATTGGCAACATTTGTGTGCAAAGATTTATCTAAAGCAGAGTTGAGTAATAGAAGGGATGGACCTTGATTTATTAACTATGGCAAGAAACAAGAACAAATTATGCATATATGTGCAGCTATGATAGGTTTTACAGAGTAAAGACAAGTATCACAGTCATTATGTGTCTCAGCTGACATGTTTCCTTTGTTACCACAGACAAAGGACATGTGTGTGGTCTTCACACGTGTACTCTTGATTCCTGATATTTGGGATCTTTTAAGGGAGTTGTATACACTCAGCACATTGGAAGTAATATTGGTGGAAATTAAGAAGAGGCAATTCTAATTTGATAAAATTATTTTATTGACTACAGAGGAGGGGTAACAGCCAGTACAGAACAAAAGGCATTTCAAATTGGAGTGATAAATGCACTTACTGGAAGAACAGCAAAAAATAGCAAAACTTAAAAACCATCCCAAATCAATCCTTTGCAGTGTCATGAAAAAATCTCTTAATCCCACACAATGTTGTATAAAAAATGTCCCCAAGTAGGAAAAAACACACCCAGATGTGCCTTAAGGGAAAAAGAAAGGGGACGGGGAATGAAGAATTAGTACTGTGATCTTTAGTGGGAACTGTCTCCCTTTGAGGTGGTGGATTCTTTGTCATTGGAGGTTTTTAAGTTTCAGTTGGATACCTAGTTGTTGGGGATATTATAGTTGTAGTTCCTGCTTTGGCAGGGAGTTGGACTAGATGACCCTGGTGATCCCTTCCAACTCATCCTCTTGGAGAGAGGTGACAAGTGGAGTGCCTCAAGGATCTCTACTGGGACCTGTTTTGTTAATGATTTGGATGAAGGAATAGAGGGAATGCTTATTAAATTTGCATATGATACTAAATTGGGAGGGGTAGCAAATATGGTCGAAGACAGAGTCAAGATACAGGATGATCCTGACGGGCTGGAAAACTGGGCTAGAACAAAATCAATTTCAGTGGGGATAAATGTAAAGTTTTGCATTTAGGTAGGAAAAATTGAATGCATAATTATGGGATGGGGGAGACTTGCCTTGGCAGTAGTATGTGCAAAAAATTATAATCTAGGGGTCTTAGTAGACCATGCACTGAACATGAGTCAGCAGTGTGACCATGCACTGAACATGAGTCAGCAATTTTGGGTGGTATCAACAGAAGTATAGTGTCCAGATCACACGACGTGATGGTATCGTTTTACTCTGCTCTGGTTAGACCTCACCTAGAGTATTGTGTTCAGTTTTGGGCACCACAATTTAAGAAGGATATAGACAACCTGGAGCATGTCCAGAGGAGGGCAACAAAGATGGTGAGGGGTCTAGAGACCAAGTCCTATGAGAAAAATTTGAAGGAGTTGGGTATGTTTAGCCTGGAGAGGAGACAACTGAGAGGTGATATGATAACCATCTTCAAGTACTTGAAAGGCTGTCATATAGATGATGGTATGGAGTTCTTTTCTGTTGCCCCAGAAGGTCAGATCAAAACCAGTGGGTTGAAATTAAATCAGGAGAGTTTTCGGCTAAATATTAGGAAGAACTTCCTGACAGAGTGGTTCCTCAGTGGAACAGGCTTCCTCAGGAGGTGGTGGGCTCTCCTTCTTTGGAGGTTTTCAAACAGAGGCTAGATGGCCATCTGACAGCAATGTGGATTCTGTGAATTTAGGCAGAACATGAGAGGGAGGGCAGGAAGGGTTGTGTGGCGTCCTCTCTTTTGGGAGGACTGGTTTTCCCTCTTATAAAATTAAACTTTTCTATTGGTTCCTTAAGTCATGCATCTGACTTCGTTGGGGGGGTTTATGCTCTTGTTTAATACTGTAGTGGTTAGAGTGATAGACAAGGATCTGGAAGGCCCAGTCTGCCATGGAAACTTGCTGGGTGATCTTGCATCAGTCACACATTCTCAGCCTAACGAAGGCCTATAGCTAGGAAATTTTTAGTGGGGGGGGCTGGGGAAAGTGGTACCCCCCCCAAAGCTCCATACATGTGCACTGATGTCACAAAAAGTGGGTGTCACAACAAATCATAATAAAAAATAAAAATGCTCATGCTGCTGCTGCTGCCACCAGCACTGAGATGCACCCCCCAGTCTCCCTCCCTCCCTCTCTGATGCCGAGGCGAGGCATGGATAGAGGGGGCCCAAATGGCCATGTGATGTGGAAACCCGGCAGCGCTGGCCCCCAACCAGGGACTCAGTAGTCAGAGAAAAATTAAGGTGATTTTAAATGTACAAAGCACACAGATTTAGCAGCTTCCCACTTCTGCAGAAAGATGAAATTCCAGCCCTCACTAGGTGCAGAGCCCTTTAAATCAGGCTAACTGAAAAAAGCAGGAGCCTGGGGGGAGGAGTGGAGAAAGCTGACTCAGGAAAAAAACAGAAGGGATTATCGAGGAGAGGCAAAGCACAAGTGGCTTGGAGGGGAACAGGGGCTGGGGCTGGACCAACACTGAGGGGGATGGGAGGAACAAGGGGGAGCCGCTATGGGCCAGGCCTAACCTAACTATAACAAGGTGGTTGTGAGGAGAAAATGGAGAAAACAACAATGCTAGCCACTTTTAGTCACAACTGGGGGGGGTAGATGATAAATGAATTAATTTTCACCGGGTACCTAGGTTCCCTTTTAGCTGCACCAGGCTGCACTGGTGTACTAATTTCCCCCAATCAGCGCAGCAATTTTTTTACAGCGCAGGGGTTGGAGGTTCCCTTCCCAATAGCCATGCAGGCCTGGGCCAGGGTGCATCTTCGCAGTGCTGCGGGCAGGCGAGCAAAAGGCAATGAGGAGAAGAGGGAGAGAGCACGGGGCACCTGCACGTCCATCCCTCCGTCTCCCGCTCTTGCCTGGACAGGAAGAGATGCACCACCGCACAGAGAGCCCCCTTGTGCCACTCTCGTCATCCTTCCTCGGTGAAGCACTGCCACCGCTGCTCGTCCATGGGCAGCTCCCATCCCTCCACCGCCTGGCTCTCCTCCTCTCCTCTCCTCTCCCTCCTGCATCCCTTTAGTGAGGGGCTGACTCCGGCGGGGTGCCCTCTCCACCGCTGCTGCTGCAGCAAGAAGCCCCTTGGCTCCTGGCGCTGGCAGTTGTGTGCACAGATCCTGGTGGCTACCCGCTTTGTTCCCTGGCCACGCTGGAGCCTGGGCAGGTGGCCTGGATATATTTAAAATGGGAGTGCAGATCTGGGTTCATTTCTATATTTAAAGTGACAGGGCACCAGGAAAACAATACAATAACCCATTCAGAGATTGGCTTGGTCTTCTCACCGCTCTGCCATGTGTAATACTGGGCATAGGGTTGCCAGGTTCCCCCTGGCCACCGGAAGGGGATGGGGGAGTAGGGTTGCCAACTTCAGGTTGGGAAACTCCTGGAGATTTGGGGTTGGAGCCTGGGATGGACAGGGACCTGAGGGGGGCACAATGCCATAGAGTCCCCTCTCCAAAAGCATTCATTTTCCCCAGGGGAACTGATCTCTGTAGTCAAGATGAGGTATAATTCCAAGAGGTCCCCAGGTCCCATCTGGAGGGTGGCATCCCTAACTGGGGGGGGGGGATGTTATGCAGACATTTTCTCTCTGTGGGAAGAAGTCAGAAGACTTTCAGAAGAGGGCCTCCTGACAGTTCTGGCTGTTTCTCACAAAAAGAAACCCCTTCTGTGTATGCCTGTGGGTGACTTCTCTGTGTATAAGAGAAGCAGGCTGACTGGAAAGTCTAAATGGCCCAGTTCAACAGCCTCTCTGATGCTCAAGTCAGGGCCAAGCCGTCCAACCTCCAAGCATTACACATCTTCTTTATTCAGACTTGGAGTCTCAGAGCAGCTTACAATCTCCTTTCCTTCCTCTCCCCACAACAGAAACCCTGTGGGACTGAGAGGCCTCTGAGAGAACTGCTGTGACTGGCCCAAGGCTACCTAGCTGGATGCATATGGAGGAGTGGGGAATTAAACCCAGTTCTGAGATTAGAGTCCTCCACTCTTAACCACTGCACCAAACTGGCTTAGAAGGACAGGGTTTAGAAGCACACACAAAACCTGGCACCAGCCCTGGCTGGAGCACCCAGACTGGGATCTGTGCAGGACCGCAGGCCATGGGCAAGTTTCTCCCTCCTCCAAGTCAAGCTTTAGGAAAAAATAGTAATGCTCCTTATATTTTTCCTGTGGTTTTTTCCCGATCTGCTATAAATGCTCCTGTGCAATTTCAGTTCAGAATATCTCTGTAAATTCCAGGATTATCAGTTCAAATTTCCTTCCCTAGACCTATATGTTTTCCTTGTATGCTATTCCTTTTGCCACTGGTATTTAGCTGCTAGTGAGCCTTGTTGGTATCTTGCCACAGAATGCATTTTCATGTTCTGTCTTTCTCAATAATGCAGCAATCTCACTGTGAAGAGGGCATTTTCCCAATTTGAACAGAGTTGGCTAATAATTTTCCAATAGCATTCTCAGTGTTGGCTCTTAATTAAAATAAAATACCATGGCTGATCACTCTGGAGTTGGCAGGCAAAGGGTGTGTATGTTTTATTATTAGGGGGGGGGAGATAAGGCTAAGGCATGAGGCTAGGATGACTTAG
Organism: Gekko japonicus; assembly: GCF_001447785.1. Classification (NCBI taxonomy): domain Eukaryota; kingdom Metazoa; phylum Chordata; class Lepidosauria; order Squamata; family Gekkonidae; genus Gekko; species Gekko japonicus. The sequence continues at coordinate 543,143 of NW_015167059.1, forward strand.
CTAACTTGATGGTACTGTTCATGGCTATGATGTAAAAATCATTTTTAAAATATAGTTTGAAAGGGTCATATAGTATGTTCCATATAAATATAAATGTTTAATATAAATATATGGCTTGTAATACAAATGATAATAGTATATATGTTATGTCTGTATGTTTTGTATGTTTGTACACTGAAATATTTTTTTTAAAAAAAAATGTTGGCCTGCTCACAGTTTTAAAGTTAGCACCACTTTTGGCTCACAGGGTAAAATTTCTGCTCACGAGACTGCACGCCTTAGAGGGAACATTGCAGGGTACCTGTATTGGTCTCTAGCAGAACAGTTGAATTTGAGTCCAGTAGCACCTTGAAGGCTTGAAAGCTAATAAACAGAATTCTTGTTGATCTCTGCTACTGGACTCAAATATAAATGAAGTAAGTGAATAAATAAATATTTTTATTGCTTTGTTTGTTTTGTGAGGTGCCTCGAGGGCTCTTTTCTGGGTGGTAAGGAGCATTATAAATCTTTTAAAATTAATTAATTATAGACATTTCCATTGAGCGCCTTCTGTTTATCACAGCACTCTCTTGTCGATGAGGGAGAGAGCAAGAATGCAGGGGAGCTGAAGCCAGTATACACATTGTAGCTGGGAAGGCCTGGTATGTGGACCTGTGGCATTTCATTAATGGAACCTGGGGCCACAAGGGCACCCCCCAAAGAGGTGATCTGTCACACTTCTAAGGTTCATAATTTATGATAATTGGTTAATCCTGACAAATCCCTACCATGTGATTTTGTTTTTCTCAATTCTAAGAATAGAAGCAAACTTCCATTTTTAAAAAGTGTATGAAATAGAGGCTAGTAACTGTAGAGCAAATTTTTGGAAAATATTTACTTAGATGTCTTTGCATACTTTAGCAGAAGCTTTTTAAAAAAGCACAGAGGGATTTGAATGAATTCAGAATAATCTCTGAGTTGTGGTTTCTTCTGTGTGTAAATTATCATCTTGGAAGTGGGGATAAAGTAATGGCAGCACTGTTTGTCAATGTCCTCCAGTGATTGTTAGCAGTGGATTCTTGCACATACTGTTCCAGACAAAAAATTAGTATTTTGCATTAGCAGAGGATAATTAGGCAATAAGATACAAAAGAGAGTGAGGTTATCATGAGATAAACACACACATGGGGCGTTATGAGACACAGCCAAGTATCTGGAATCCCCCTAGGGTATGATTATCTCATGATAACCACACACACTGGAGTTGTCTTATTGCTATTATAAAATATCTTTATTATAGGAAGAAATGTGTACTTTTGTGCTGAAAGAAGATGGAGCTGGCAATTTAGAATGCTGAGCAGCAGTTTCGGTTGAGCCGTGTGTGTGGTTTACATAGATTAATCTATCCCATTGGAATGTTTCCTCAGCCAAAAAATGTTTCCTAAATCTAAACAGTCATAATCTGTGGTAAGAGTCAGCTATTCAGAGCATTTGAAAAATTCCATCCCTGCTTATTTTGCTGCTCACTTGATTGTTGCAAGACAGAAGGAAAACTACCATCCCATTTTTAATTTTATTTATTTATTATTTTTGTTTATTAACATCAACTTTTAGGTCATCTTCCCCTGAAAAACAGGATCAGGGTGGCATACAACAATGGTAAAATTACAAATCTTACAAAAATCAACTTGCTCAATTTCAAATATTTTGGGGGAAGCTGCAAACATTCCCCAGTATTCCAACAATTATCATTTAAATATACACATGTTCTATAATTTAATAATATCCTTTACGCCATGTGCAATGGTTTACATGTGGAAGCCCTAGCGGCAGCCACTCTAAGCAATAAATGCACGGCATCAACAGTAACTGAAAGGAAAGGATCCATATCCTTATTGGTGACAAGAGCACCTTGGATGGGCAAGTGCAGGGGTCATTTCCTGCAGGAGTGCACAGGAGCGGAGCTCTGGCAGTAAAGAGCCCAGGGGGCGGGCACATCCAACAAGCCCCACCCCTGCTCCCAGCAGCCCTCAGTCAGAGCAAGAAGCAGCCAGGTAAGCTACAGAGCCCCCCTGGCCCCCCGGCCCAAAATAGTCCAGTGGCACCATTAAGACCAAGTTTTATCCAGGTACAAGCTCTCCCTCCTCTGTGAGGGCAGATCTGCACGTTCTCCCCGCCCCCCCAATAGCTATCAATCCAAAACAGTCCAGTAGAGCCTGAACGGTGGGTGTTGCCTTCTGATAAACTTCCGGTGATGTCAGGGGGTGTGGCATATGCAAATAAGTTATGCTAATGAGTTATGCTAATGAGCTCCTGCACCTCTTTTTCTATGAAATGACCCCTGGGCAAGTGCATTTCAAGCCAATGGCCAGAAGCACTGGGCACAGCCAGTGATCTCACAGCTTGCCATTCAAGGACATGCCTAAACTGTGGCATAGTGTTTCACTGCCCACTTTAATGCACATAGGGTTGGATCCAGTGATTTTTCAGCAAAAAAGAGCACAGCTTTACACCATATTTACTTCTCTTCAGCAGTTGATTCCTAGGAAACATGTTTGTTTCCCAAATGGGTTGAGGGAGTCTAGTGAGGAGAAGGAAGGGGGCAAAACCAGCCCCTTCTTCCATAACCATAGATCTACTGGCCAAAAATGTTGTCCCCTTCTCTCTCCTCATTGAAGCCTCCCTTCCCACAGGGACTCTTGTTCTCATTGCTCCTGCAGTCGTAAGAATCAGCTTTTTGAGGATTGGAAGGGAACATTGGAAGGAAGGAAATATGACAGAAATCTGAATTTGCCAGTGCCTTCCCCTGAAAGATTGCTAGATCTTCTCTTATGGTTCCTTCATAATTATGGTTTACAAATATGTGTTAAATTTAAATCAACCTAATCCTAGATCAGGGGTGTCGAAGTCATTCGTTATGAGGGCCGGATCTGATATAAATGAGACCTTGTTGGGCCGGGCCTATGTGTGTCATAAAATGTAATGCCAGGTAGCGGAGATATAAATTTTATAAAGGACACAAACACAAAGGGTTTTTTTAATAAAATAAAAACATGCTTAAAATATTAGCACTCTTGCAATATTTTGTTTATTTAACTGTGTCTGATAACTGACACCTCTTGCTCTGAATTATTACATCAAAATGTCTGTGCTCTTGCAATCTTGAGTATGCTGTTCAGGTGTGTATCTGTAAGCTGCAAACCTACAATGACACAGCAGCAGCAGAACTTGAAGAAGCAGAAGACAGCCAGTTGCACAGCAGGCCTAATAGAAGCCCTCTGGGGGCCTGACGTGGCCCCTGGGCCTCATGTTTGACACCCCTGTCCTAGATTATATGTGTTCATTAGTGTTAATCTATAGTTAGCATTGATGCAACTGATGGAAATATAGCTTATGGCTAGTGCTAATGTAGAGGAGGTGGGGAATGGGTCCAGAGATGCAAGAGGAAAGATGGAGGAACAGTATCTCAGATTTGCATACCATAGTTTGCAGGGCAGTGGTGTTATGTTTGTATCAGACCAGAGACACTTCACATTTGTAATTGGTCTTCTCTGACACACCAACATGCAAAAGGAGGACACTCAGGTAGGATTTTTAAAAATGTTTTCCCATTGTTATTGAACAAATCTTAGCCAGGAATTAGCATTGAAATAGCCTGTAAATTGTGTGTTAAAATGTAATCAATATTTATATTTGTATTTGGACAACAAAGTCTGTGGAGAAAGCTTCATGGGATTTATTTCCGCTTAGATACTTGAATGGTGGCCTTCAAAATGTGTCAGTTGTAATTTAAGATTGGTGTTTAATATGGAATATGGAGATCAATCCAATTGATTTCATTGAATAAAAAAGTCCTTGTAAGGATATATGGCTACACATTTTTAAATGCAACAAGCCCAATAATTGGCTTAAATGTAAAAATAAATTGTGTCTAGAGATATCCATGGCTGATGCTTTATTGGTTTTTACATTTCACTAACTGATGGGCTTTCATGTAAAATCAATATTATGCAGTCAAATATATTTTGCTTTGTTATGCTGTAGCTTCAGTTAGCTGAAACACAATTTTCTTGTAAAATAACAAACCTTTATTTTGCAATCAACTTACTTTAAAATCAGGAGAAATTTAAAGGGACAGTTTTAGCCTACTAAATATTCCAAAGGTTTCCTTGCAATAATATATGGATTTTTGTGTGTGTGAATCTTTTTTAGGTTGTTGGGGGGGGAGTTTGTTGGCTAACTCCCAGCCATTTAATTAAGTCCCTGGCCATTCCATCCTTTTAAAGCAATTGCCATCCATTAGATGGATACCACAAAAGGCCAGTGTTGGCAGACTTGCTTAGCAGAGGAGAATGGAAGGAGACGGATCGTACTACACCTCCACTAAAGCTGACAGCAACTTCACAATGTTTCATAATGGTGTGGAGGGGCATCCTTTTTGTTCCCTTTGGGCATTTTTGACAGTTTTAATAGAAATGAAAGGCAGTTTTTCTTAGCAGAAGGAACCATTGCTTTCCTTTTTCTTGAAATTGTAATTCGTGGCTCACAGCGGGGGAGAGTTCAAGATCAAAGAGCAAAGAAAACTCACCACATCCTCCTTAGTCTTGCTTGGAATGTTACCCAAGAGTTCTGCAAAACTCACTGTCACATGAGAAAGACCGGCAGGATAATGTATTTGGACCACAGAGATTGAAAGAAATAGTAAATATAACTCATTTAAAACTGCCCTGTGTGTCAGTCCTCCCTTCAGATGGTCATAGCTACTCATATTGAAAAAATGGCAAAGGGGAAAATGATTGTTCTCCCATGGCTAAAAACTTTAAAGGGCCTTTTACCTCTTTACATCTAGGAAGGGTTGGTGGATGTTGTGAGAGAATTCTGCTTTTGCCATAAAATATCAGTGTCAGGAAGAAAACTGCAGAAGAACCCTCCTTCCTGTTTTCTCTCTTTTCTCGCTGACTGAACTCCACAGCAAATACAAATGTACACTCCCTACCCTTCTGCAATTGTCTCCAAAAGAGCAGGTACAATTTTACAGTCATCTGATTTACAAAGCTATAATTACTGTGGAATTTCATATTTTCATGAAAAGGAAGTTTCTTCTGCTACAGAGTTCCCAAACAGAAAATTGGCATTTCGGACCTGCGCTTTTCCCCAACCCTACAATTCTAAAACACTCCAAAGGTTAAAAAAATAATAGACCTAGAAAATAAATATACATGCCGCTTATTGAATTCAGTGGAGCAGAGAATTCTTTTGGACTCGGGAATTCAGTCAGAGGCCAGTTTTATACTTTTTTTAGTCATGATTTAAAACAATTGAGCACACACCATAAACATTGAGTCACTCGAAAATGAAGTCTGGTGAACCATTCAGAACCCAACAGAACTAATCTGTTAGAATATTATAGCTTCACAATATGTGAAATGAATGGTAAGTCTACTTGCAATGTCATTTTGGCTGGGCAATGGTTGAAAACATTTACATAAAAGGACACATTTTTTGTGAAGACAAAGGTAAACTTAATGTACATCAAATGTCCTAGAACAAAGCTAAAGGGAAAAAAATAAAGTTGGTGAAGCAGGCAAAATAGTATTTCTCCAAAAGATGATGAAAGTTTAAGGATGTTGTCACATTAGTGTATATGAGCATTGATCATATCCAGGTTAGACCACATCAACACCCTTTATGTGGGGCTGCCTTTGAATACTTTTTGAAAGCTACAGTTAGTACAAAATGATGTGGCTGGTCTACTGACTGCTCCTTGTTATGAAGGACATATTTCACTGACATCTATCCATCCATCCATCATCTACTTTATTAGATTTCTATATTACCCTTCCCCCAAAATGGGGCTTGGGTTGCCAAGTCAGAAACTTACCGGAGCGGGGGACTCCCGGCTGGGGTCTGGATCCACGTCACCCGGAAGTGATGCAGGTACGCCGGGCATGCTGGGGGCGGGGCCAGGACCATCTGAGGGAAAACCATAGAGTTTTTCCTTGGATGACCGTGGCCCCGCCTCCAGCGTGCCCGGTGTACCCGGGCACTTCCGGGTGATGTGCACATGGGAGTGGAGTCCCCTCCGGGGCCCGATCCGCCAGCAGCGGGGAATGGGCCTCTGGGGCGGGGTTTTCTCCGCCCCCTGGGGGGACTTGGTAAGCTTACTTGGGGCAGCTCAAAACATGGCAATATAGTACAATAATAAAATCATACTTAAAATAAAATCCAGTTAAAGTACATTAAAATCCAATTTAGCACATGGCTATTGGCATGAAAATCCACCATGTTGTTAGTAGAATCCACCAGAATTACATTAGTGGAATGCCTGTTGGAATAACGCTCTCTTACATGCCCTGTGGAATGCAGACAAGTCCTGCAGTACACGAGTCTCCAGGCACTACCAAAATCCCACATGTGGTTGTTACAAGAAACAGGGGCTTGGATCTATCAGTAATTTCCATGAAAAGAAGAGATTTCAGTTTGTGGAGCATGTCTTCCTGTCCTCTCCTTCCTGTCCTATTGCAGCCCCAAGTGCCTCCTGAAATGTTGATTCTGAGAGACAGGAGACACCCTCCCCAGGAAGAGCATGAGGAAGGTCAGAGGTCTGACATAGGAGGGGGGGTAATCATCCCTCTTCCATCCATGGAAATCCTCTGTAGGATCCAACCCAGGATCTTCAGCTGTGGCACTCCAGTGGTGGAATTTTCTCCTCCTATTTATTTGCCTGTTGCTGGATCTTCTGAGTTTCCAGTGCCAAGGGAAGATATATTTGTCCACCAGGCTTTCTGTTAAACACTTGCTCTGTTGCTCATTTTGGATCTGATGTGCTGTATTGCTTATCGTCTGTATATCTAATTCTCAGGATGGCTCCATTATGGCCCTAGAGATACATGAAGTTTTGTTAGTGGGGAGGATGCAGATGTGGGACATTCCCAAGATTGCTGAAAAATATGAAAACTTACCAAAAATAGTGTGGGGGGGTTTAAATCTCCCTCAACAGAGGAATGTTTGTGACTGCTCAGACAATGTCTATTGGGGGGGGGGGAAGGGGGGGAAGCAAGTCAGGCCTGATATGGGATTTTTTTTTTATTTTTTTGGTGTGTGTGTGGGTGTGTGGGTGAACCAGCATCTGCCACTGGTGGTGGTATTGCAGGCAGGTTGGTAGGTGTAGCACTTCTGTCTCTCCCACAAGAGGTGAAGGAAGCAAGCTTGGACACGGGGAAGGGCAGCAGCATAGGCCGGCAAGCAACCAACTAACCAATGCGGTACTGAAAAGAGGAGTCTATAGCTAGGCACTGAAGGGAAGAACAGATATGTTGGTGGCTGTACAGCTATTGAGGAAAGGAGGAGAAGGTGGTGCGATAGGCAGCTGAACAAGTGAGGACTGGACTGTGCAAAAAACCCCAACCCAGTATTTTTCGAATTCAGATATATTGAACCTGAAAAATATTGATATTTCCCGATATCCCTGAATCCCAAAGTGGCCCCAGCTTACAGTTCAAGAGCTCCGTCTGACGGTCCATCTTTTTGCATGGAGGTTGAAGAGGAAGGAGAATGCCAAGCTGGGGGTGGGGGGGGTGGTTTGAAGCCAATGTTCCCTCTAAGCTGTGGAGTCTTGTGAGCAAAAATTATAGTTTGTGAGCTACTAGCATTAAAGTTGTGAGCAAGCGATATGGCTACTGCATAAATTAGTTTGCTCTGGAGCCCTCCTTCCTGAGCTAAGACAAAAATCTGTGAGCTAGAGGCTAAAAAACTGAGCTAGCTCACACTAACTCAGCTTAGAGGGAACACTGTTTGAAGCCCAGCCCCTGCCAGCTGCAGCCCCCCCCCTCTCCGGACTACCTCCTGGCCCCATTCTGGGCGCCTCACTGCCCCCCCCCCCTGCTCTCTTGACACTGCCCCCCCCCCGCTCTCTTGCTCGCTTTCAAATTTGACCCCTGAGTGCAACTGGGGAAAAATACATCTCTGCACCAAGGACTTTGCAACTGCTCCCACACCTTTCCCTAAAGCTATATGAATGTCCTACTTACAAGTCAGCAGTGGGACTCAGCAACTGTGGCTAGCAGTAGATTACCTCAGCCAGAGGTGGCTGAGAGATGACAAGCTAAATTAATAAACATGCTGAAGCATCAGCACTGGACCTGAAGGAATTGGTGACAAAATTTGTAAAGGAAAAGGCATGCAAAATGAGATTTTGATGTGCCTGAAATTGAAACATTCAAGAGACTTAAATTTTAACATCACAATTCGCAGGATTATTCAAAAGGATTTGTGATTTGTGTGCTAAAACTGTTTTCTGTTTGAGAAAGAAAATCAAAGATTGTTGTGTTATTCTCACATTTTTTTAAAAAGTAGCAATTTTAAGTTTTATGCTTTTCATTTTTCCTACAATTCATCTGTTTTTGAAAATTGGTTAGCAGTGGGGGGGGGGGCACAAGTGGCTAGCCTTGCCTAGGGGGCAAAAAAGCCTGGCACCAGCCCTGCTTGGTTTATACCAAGTGCACACCCCCAGTGAGGCCAGAAGAAGGGAGGAAAAGGAATGAAAAGTGGATGAGATATTGGCAGCAATACAGGCAAGAGGAAAGGGAGCAGGCAGCAGTGGTACAGGTGGGTGGCAAGTCAACAGGGAAGGTAGAAGACCACATGGAAGGAAAGATGGAAGAGAAGTGAGAACACTGGCATAGAAACCAGGCCCATAGCCAGCGGTGGGGCACTGAGGAGGCGCCCCCTATCAAATCGGCAGCACTCCTATTTAATTTGCATATCCTCACCTCTGACTGCAATAAAACTTCCAAGTAAGTAGGCTGGGATCACGACCTTTCACCCTGCAGTCTGTTTTGCAGATCTCCCTTTCCCAGCTGTTTGCTCTGGGTCCAACTGTCTGATTTCTGTCTCCCTCCTGTCCTCCATCCCTCCAATTCCCCCTCCCCGCCACCTGTTTACAGATTTCACTTTCAAGCTCTGCTCAGCAGTGGAGTGGAGTTTGGCAGAATCTCTATTGTCATCATGCAGCTCCCTACCAGGCAGCATGAGGTGAGAGGAGAGCAGAGAGAGCTGTAGAGCCACAACCAGGCACAGTCCATCTCAGCCAGCTCTGCCATCCCGCTGCCATACCCCCCCCCCAGCCCACCCTGGCCTCCTTGACAGCCCTTTCACTTCACTCTTGCCCAGGCTGGCCTCACCAGTGGCGCCTGGTGGCTCCATGGCTCACCTCCAACTAACTCAATTCTCCAGCCAGATGCAGGTGATCGGAGTGGGAGCCATTGGGATAAAGAGCTCCCTCCCCTCCACTGTGCCACCCCCCTCAAAATAAATCCTGGCTATGGGGCTGATAGGAACAATGAGGAGAAAGGCAGTGAGCTGCAACAGTGAGGCAGCTAGAGGAAGCAGGAACCATGGGGGAGGGATTTCCCTTCTCTTACAAGTTTCTCATGGGTGTCTGCTTGACAACTCTAATTCTTAACATGTCCTGAGATTTGGATCTTTAAATCCAGATATGGGACCATGAACAGACAAGAGATGCCATTTCTACAAACTGAGAAAAGTCATCAGGTTTGCAAAAATCTGAAATCTATAAAATAAAATATACTGGGAGATGTCAAAACCCCTCAAAATAATAGAAGCAGCATCTGTAGCTTTTAGAAAGAAATGTCTTCTGAGATCACAGTGGCCATTGTTGAAGTTGCTAAGTAACTACAACAATATTGCCAACTTTCAAGCCTTGGTTTATGTCAATAAAAGACAGGGAGGGGAGAGATCTTTTTCCAGGGTTTTTTGGCCTCTCAGCTCACACTGCTCTCCTCCCCCTGCTCTGAAGGGAGGAGTAATTAGGGCTAGGCCCAGCAACAATCACCAGGCAACTTGCTACCATGTGACATGTGCAACTCACCCAGGCCCAGTGGCAACCACTTGCACAATTCAGCTGGGCAGCTTGCTACCAAGCAGTTTGTGTGAGTCACCCAGGTCTGGTGGAGGTTACTAGATAACTTGATTTTTTGCAATTTGCCTGGGACCAGTGGCAGTCTCTGCACAATTTGTGTAAGTTGGCTGGGCCCATCAATGGCCACCACAGAACTCACATGAGCAACTTGGTACTACATGACTTTATCAACTTGGCCAGACTTTTTCCAGGAAGAGGATGATGTGGAAGGTATGGAGGGAATACTGAGAGCCAGTGTGGTGTAGTGGTTAGCGTCTTGGACCAGGATCTGGGAGTCTGAATTCCAACTCTTTCATGGAAGCTTCCCATTCAGGTGACCCATTCTTTGCAAACTGCTTGGAACTATGGATGTTCATACAACCACCTATTCAACTCATGTTCGGTTCTCTGATTGTGAACAAGAAGTTGATTTTTTTTTATAATCACTTTGACTGTTAATTGATCGCTTCATGGCTGGTTAGCACTTACTTCACTGTATGGCTTCCTAACCATGGAATACAACTCAATTAGCTTTTTGTGCATGCATAAACATACTCAGTTCTACTACCACCATCAGCAGACAATGGTTTAAAAACAAAATTAATTTAGCCATGAATCATATAAATCAGCTGTGAATAAATATTGTGTTTTAATAAAATTCTACCCTTTGGTGGTCATCTAAGTAGTTCCTAGTGACACTAATGGCAGCTGATGGGTTTGAATCAGCAGTAAAGTCTTTGTGTGTGTGCAATTTTACAAAAAAAACCCCAATATATACCTGTCTGACAGGCATTCATTGCTGTCTGGCATGAGCTGAACAGGCTGGATGATTGGCCTTCATCCATCTGCAACTTTTGAACTTGAAAAGTTCGACCATTGAACATGTTAGTGGTGAAATTTGCAGAGTGTGAGCAAAGCAGCCAGACAGTTATTTATATACATTAAAAAAACTTACCATTTCATGTTCATCTTAGTCTATGTTATCACTGTTATTTTCACACACGTTTGCCTCCTCTGCAAAGCCACATATGGACATCAAACAGTGGGCAGAGCCGGAAGTCTTGTAAGTGGGGTCCGTCCTTGATCTTCATTCTTCACTTCATACTCAGCCCACCCTTCTGCCCTGTGTGCAGTGCAGGCTTTTGCCAGTTGCCCCGGGGGTGGGTGGGTTGGCTGATCAGTAGTTTGGTGGGGGTGTTTTCACCTACCCTGTACTGCAAGCAGTGGATTGGGTAATTGGCTTGGGTGGTCCAGTTAAATAGGTATTGGTCACTTACAGAAGGCAAGATTGGGTTCTGCAAACAAATGCAGTTTGGAAGGCACCATCTGGCACCCCACCCTTGTGGGCTTAGGGGTCTTGCAAGTACAGCCCCTGAGTTGTAAGGCTCAGGGTGGGAAAAGCAGACCGCCTTTGGGACTGCTCTGGTTAGCTCCTCCCCCTTGAATTGTGCAGCTTGGGGTTGGAGTGCCAGGGCGATCACCTGCTTGCTGGGCCTGCTGGGCATGAGCCACATCATGATGGCTACTGCCCAGGGCAGGGTGGCTCACCCATTGTTTGGCAAGGGAGAGGTCTTGGTGACCCCTGGCCTTGGCCATTGCTGCAAGCTTGTTTGGCCCTTGCTGTTTTTAGATAATGTAAATAGTTAAATAAAGTGGCCCATTAGTTAACCCAATACCTGTGTCTGTCTCTTTCTTCTGACTGGGGAGGGATCACATAGTTACCTATTTTCACCCAGCCTTGTGGGAGCTGAAGTTCCCCTCTCCATCATTAAATTAACTGACCCACTTATCTATGTTCCTGGATGATAATAGATTTCATGTACTATGCAGATGCCAAAGCAGCTGTGAGGCAGACGGAAATGAAACTCCACCATTGCAACTAATGCACAGTCACAAAGCTGTTCACAGCTGCTTAGGTCAGATGGTGATGAAGCATGAAGGTCTGAGGTTCAGCTCAGGAGTGATTGTAGCTGTTGAAAATGGGATGTTTTCGCGCTGAACATGTTTGACATGAAGTTCATGGCACCACTACTCAGACCTCTATATACAGTTAAAAGGAATAAAATTCTTCTGTATAGAAGAGAGAGATGTAGACAAAAATAATCCTTTCTTTGTTTTCTATACCATGCATAATTTGGTAAACCACTATCATTTTAACCTCCCCTTATCTGTCTTTTCCCCCTAAACTAAAAATCCCCCAAAGTGTTAGCCTTTCCTCATAGGGAAAGTTCTCTTACCTTTGTGATTATTAAGTTGCTGTTCTCTACAATTTTTCTAACGCTGTTACATTCTTAGTGACGTGGGACATCCAGAAAAATACACCATATTCCAGATGGGGACACACCATCTTGATTTATATGAAGGTTTTATTATACTGGCCATCTTAAACCGCTTTCCTAATAATTCCTAGCATAGACTTTGTCTTTTCCTCTGAAGTCAAATATTTTAATACTTTAATTGAGCTATCAAAAATCTTTCCTGTAATTTCCTTACTTTTAAAATTAAGTGATGAAGCAATTGCACAAGAAAACCCCTCTTCATGAGATTTTAAGAGGCAAAAGAGACAAAAAGAGTTGCATGTCTAGTTTTTAACTAATGCACGAGTTAATAACACTGTTTAGTACTGTTTCATGGTGAAATTAAATTGGATTTGTATGTGTTTAATGGTGCACAGCATGGTGTCCTTGTTTAGTAATGGATGGAAATGAAAAGTTAATAATTTCATAAGATTGGGAAGGTTAAAAGGATGGTTTTCAAGGAAGGGATGATAGTAACACAGTATAGTGTTACAGGACAATCTACCTATAATCACATCAAAGTTGGTGTACAGACCAGTCTTATTCATGTATATTCAAAAACGTCCCATCATTTTCATTTGCTCTTACTTCCAAATAAGGGTTTGCAATCTAGGGAGGTGGAAAAGACCTTTTGGAAAATGTGCATAGTAGAAATAAATCTCTAGCAGGTCAGAGATAAGAGTTTAAAAGGTTGAATGACACAAGGTCATGAAGAGCCTTCAAGGAAGTGAACAGAAATGTGTATTAGAAATGTAGGCAGCGCATGGGGCGCTGAGAGCCACCTCTCTGCCGGTGCGCTGCCTGGGTATTGAGGTGCCTCGAATGCCCCGAAGGTCTCGCTGCTGCTTTCCCACCTTGGGACTAAGAGGCGCACACCGGGACAAGCGTGTGGAGATCGAGCGCCTTAGACGTTTGATGGCGAGATCAACATGATCGACATTAAAAGTGAGTCTGGTTCTGATGAGGACTCTGTCTCCAAAAAAGGGGCAGCAGCCCCTAAGCAAGAATATCAATTAAGGATTAGAAAAAATAAAACAAAATAAAGGCTGAAGAACTCTGAATTGTGCCTTAAGGCCTTAAGGTTATCAATAATGCTCTTGTGATTTTCTTTAAATAGTGAAAACAATGGTTTTAAAGATAAATAATATAGCATGATGAATTATGTTCAATGTAATCGTAGCATTTTAGATTAACACTGATACAAGCTATTGTAATGATCTCCTATTCTTGGGTTCTTAGTTTGGTTTTCTTTCCTTTCTCCCATAGATGTAGTTTTCCCTTCCCTTTTTTTGTTGTAGTTTATAGAAAATGCAATAAAAAATCCCCTCCGGGGGCTTAAAATAAAAGTGATTCTGGTTGAAAAGAGCACCAGAGAAGCGGCTGAAAGTCCCCCTTAAACTAAGCGGGGGGGGGATTAAAATGGACTTTAAGCATGATTATTCGAGGGGGACAGAATTAAAAGTGATATGGGACTGTCCTGGTCCCGACCGGGAGCTCCTGGAATGAACAACAGCCACCGGCCGAGACAACACAGAGGAGCCCCCAGCCTACCCTCCACTTACCCAGGTCAGAGAGGGTCCAGATGGTGGAGTGGGTGAAGAGTCGGAGAAGGAACCATGGGAGAGCAGCCTGCTGTTCAGAAACAGCCAGGCAGATGCTGAGGCACATCGGCAGCAGAGGTGGAATGGCGAACGGTGGGTCCGGGAGCGACAGTGTGGTGAGCTGTGGCAGGGCTGCAGAGAGTCCAGGAAGATGGCCAAAGACGTGAAGTTGGGAGGAGGCGGGACATGTGGAGTGGATCCACCCCAACTCAGCATCTGAAGATTTAGCTGGGGGCGGGGTTACGGCTGAGGGAGGAGGAATAAAAATGGAAGGATGGAGGCGGCCGGGGAGGAGAATGGACTGGCAAAAGGAAACACAGAGGGAGAGAGAGACCTCTGACTAGAGAATCCGAGGAGCCAGAACCCAGGCAGGATGGGGGAGGGTGACGTAACCCTCCTTCCCTGTGACAGTCCCATACATCTGAGGCTACTCCTCCACCTTCCTTCCTTCCTCCTTTGGCCCTGGACTTCAGCCCAGGGCAAGAGGATATGCGGCCTCAAGAAGACCCCAGGGAAGAGCGAAGATGTTGGGAGTTAGCCATCCAGGATGGTGACCGGGGGTCAGTCAGTGTCAGCCAGCGGGGGACACCACAGGGACTAAAGTAAGGAATTTACAAGAGATTTCCAAGTGGCTTGCAGACTTTAGAGACTTTTGGCAAAACAGAGTAAATGTAAACATCCTCAAAGATGTCGCACAAAAAGACGAAGAAAAATAAGCTTCCGAAACCTAAGCCTCCTTCAGGAAGTGCCAGCCCAGCGAGTGCGGTCATGTGACTAGACACAACCATAGACTTTTCAAAAATGTTAACAGAGGCTTTGTGACCTCTGCTGGAGCAAATGAAAATGCTCAACGAAAACTTTACCGCACAACAACAACAACTAAATGAAACTGAAAAAAAACAACAACAGAGCAAACAGTAGAGAACTTGAAAGATGTGGATGCCACCACAAAAAAGCTTAAAAAACAAATGCAAGAGATGGAAAAGAAGAGAAACTCTGATGAAGCGCAATTACTACAACTTCAAATAGAAAAGGCAAGCTTTACCCTGAGGTTTCAGGGGTTCCTGAGAATAAAGGGGAGAATCTCAAGCAGATTATGGCTGATGCTTTGGGACCGGTTGCAGATTTAAAAGTGGACTTCCTTTTAAGCGAGATGGATGTGATCTGTAGGTCATATTCAGAATTTATAAAGAAAAATAATCTGCCCGGGGAGGTGGTGGTGAGGTTGCCCAGAAGACAAGTGAGGGACCAGATCCTAAAAGCTACAAGTGGAACTACCCTTAAAATCGACAGCAATGAGATAAGAGTTTTAAAAGATATTCCCTTTGAAATAAGGAAAAAGAGGACTAAATACAGAAACTTGGTGTTGTTTTTGCAAAAGAATAACATCTCTTACAAATGGACTGTACCTGAAGGATTACTCTTCAAATATAAAGACAAGAAGGAAAAAATTGACTCTGTTATGAAAGCACAGAAGTTTCTGCGACAGTAATCGGGACCAGCGGGAGAAGATGATGAGGACAAAGGGAGTGATGATGAATCACCTGCTGAAGAAGGCTCAGACTTGGAACTTGGGGCGGCTGCCCCTAAGCAAGGCTACCATTTGAGGGAAAGAAGATACAAAAAATGAGATGCTGATTCTCTCTGAAGCTTGCTTTTAACTTTACAATTGACTCGCTTAGAATCTTACCAAGTCAGATTACCTGGAATCGAAGTATATAAGCGACTTTTATTGTTCACTTGCAATGTAACAATATAACCTTAAATATCACAAGCTATAGTATGTAACAATTGTAGTATCTCCACCTCTTGGGTTTTTAGTGGTTATGCTTTACTTTCTCCTATAGTTTGTAGTTCCCCCATCCTGTGTTTTCTTGTAGTTTCAGAAAATAAAAAAGTTAAAAAAAGAAAAAGGAAAAAAAAGAAATGTAGGCAGAGGAAAGCACAGTGATACGTAGAGATCACAAAGGCCAAGGACAAATATTGGTGAAAAGGGATAAGATCAGGGGTCATTTCGTAGAAAAAGAGGCTCAGGAGCGCATTAGCATAATTTATTAGCATAACTTATTTGCATATGCCACACACCCTGACATCACTGGAAGTGTGTCAGAAGGCAACACCCACTGCTCAGGCTCCACTGGACTGTTTTGGATTGCTAGCTATTGGGGGACGGGGATGTGCAGATCTGTCCTAGCAGAGGAGGGAGAGCTTGTACCTGAATAAAACCTGGTCTTAAAAGTGCCACTGGACTGTTTCTTCTTGCTCCTTGTGGCCCGACTGAGGTCTGCTGGGAGCAGGGGGTGGGGCTTGTTGCATGTGCCCACCCCCTGGGCTCCTTACTGCTGGAGCTCTGCTCCTGTGCGCTTCTGCAGGAAATGACCCCTGGATAAGATTCTATAATAAACTCACAGTGACATCCTAAGCAGCATTATCACTTCTAAATAAATTGAGGCCAATAGTCCTAGAATGGAGTAAGTTTATTTAGGATTGCACTGTGAATTTTGGAATTCAAAGAGTGGAGTGGGTTAACAGTTCAATGTATCCTACAAACCTCCATTACAGATCAGATTGGATAGTAAACTTTAAAGGAAGGCTCTCTCTCTCTCTCTCTCTCTCTCTCTCTCACACACACACACACACACACACACACACAAAACAGATGTTTTTCTCACTTTAAGAATAAAATCAAACTGCCTTGATGTATTTGTTGATCAAACAGAAGTAAATCCTTGTATTTACAAAACTTTCATAGATGCCAAGAACCCATTTACAGGACCACTGTGAACAGTGGACAGTGGTACACATTTTTATTCCTCTGTGGGTCACAAACAGCTTATGGTAGAAGGGTATGTGAGAACAGCACTTCAAATACAGATTCCTATTGGGTGATACCATTATTTATCCATTTTGGGACGGCCACCTGTAAAATGACTAGTAAAGGTAAAGGTAAAGGTTCCCTTGCTCGAAAGCCAGTCGAATCCGACTCTAGGGTTGCGGTGCTTATCTCCGTTTCAAAGCCGAAGAGCCAGCACTGTCCGAAGATGTTTCCGTGATCATGTGGCCAACATGACTAAACACCAAGGCGCACGAAACGCTGTTACCTTCCCACCGAAGTGGTACCTATTTATCTACTTGCAATTTCTTGCTTTCGAACTGCTAGGTACGACTAGCCATGTTCTAAACCCACAGCCCTCCCACAACCTATTTACCATGGGTAATCCAAACTTAAAAGTCCTCCTGACAAAATCTAGTCACCAACATTCTACAAACTATTAGTTCATCCTGTGATATAAGAATCTATTTTGATCTTTATAATCTTAAATTCTACGCCCACAAGAGGGGTTCTTAGCACAGTAATTTTTTTTCTTTGCTACCAAGCTTGATATCAACAACTGCCTTCAGGGAAATGTAAAATGATCGCTACTTGTCAAATAAAATTTGAATTTAATGGATTTCCCCCAAAAAACAAAATTATTCTGAAAAATTGGATGTGGTTGATGGCTGCTGACAACTGGAAACCCACTTCAGCAACTTGAAAATAACTGAATCCAAAGCTCACTAAGTATGTTACTGTCACGTCCTTGCAATTTTTCAGTACATGATGGGGACCTTCAAGAAATTACAGAAGGATGAAACAAACTTTCCCCTCTAGGATTTTATAAGTTCCTGAAATAAATCTCACTCTACCCTACCATTTTTTCTTCTTTCATTGACTCTCTACTACTTTCCACATTCTGTGCTTCCTGGAGCATATTCAGTCCTCATCAAGCCATTTAGAGCTTTTTTTCTTTTACACACAAAGATTACTTTGCACATAATCCAAATAATGTTTTTCTAAAACTTTTTGGGGTTTTGTTTAGGTGGCTATATCCACTTTTCTCCCCACTGAAAGCTCAAAACAGCTCACAAATGTCCAGAAAAATATGTTTTAGACAAAAACAATACACTGTACATAATAGAACAACCTGAGCATTTTTCATGAGCAATGATAAAAAATGGTGTGCCATTATGCTTTGTGTATCAGCAGAGCCCATGATATAGGAAACGAACAAAAATCTAACTGCTTACATGTAATGGCTAAAAATAATGACAGGACCCACATTTGCAAATAAAGATGTAGCTTCTATTGGGTGTTAATCAACAGACCAGTATTAGTTGTGGCTTGCAAAATTTGTCGGGAAATTCTATATACAGACTTTAAAATTTAGTAAATTCCAACTGTTGTGTTAGCAGGATGACCTTTTGTATTCTTCTGTTTACTTCATTGTAAATCTTTTGATCTGTACTGCCCATAGGCTGAATCAATCTGAATAGAATAAAGTTGTAGTGAGGTTTCTCTCTCTCTCTCTGTGATTGCTGGTATAAAAAGCTTCATGCCCAACCGTATTCAAAACTGAAAACACATTCAACTGTTTATATAGTTGAAACGGTTTTTAGAGAAATAAATAAAATCTCATATGATATCCAGACACCTGTTTCTACATGTGATTCAGAAAATTCCCGTTTTTGGAACACTGAAGAATTTCCCCCTCTTTGTTTTCATGGGACAGAAAACCAGCAAAATCGATTCTGGAGAAAAACATTGGAAATCTGGCATCTTGGGATAAGTCATGACCTAATTCAGATATATTCCATCCTCTTTTTAAAATTCTTGACTATGGGCCCAAATAAGTCAAAACCACAAGCCCAAGTTCAACATGTCCCCTTTTGCTTTATATTCTGGGATATATTTATGTTTCCTTTACTTCTATAGACTTAATAGAAGAAAAGCTTTAAAGTTCATCCAAAGACCATTTAGTTTGACATGTGGTATTAATGTTTTATGACTGAGCTCTGCTGCATTTCCTATTTTTTCGGACGGAAACAGAGCCAAAATCTTTGGGGGGGGGGAGATGAAAGTAGTGTGGGCATTTGGCAGAATAACCATTTTTAAAAGAATCCTGTTACCCTACACTAGAGATCTCTGAATCGTAGGTAATTTTTATTACCCATGAATTAGCCTTTGATTGGTGTTTCACTGCTTGCACATCCCCACTCCAAATGTTTATATAATATCATCTGAAATTATGGTTTACATTTACATTCAAGCTGTCAGTTAAGCATGATGCTACAGACAACAGTAATTAGTAGCATAGCTCAATTAGATAAAAGAACAAAATATCCTGTTGGCATCCTGTGAAAGTGATATTTAACAGACAGCTTGAATATCACCTGTTGTACTTTGACAGATTTAATGTGTTTTTTTTTAAAAAAATGTGCATGCTAATTAGATTATCAGGAGAAATCCTAGCTTTTCCACAGAAGAATTTTGGAGAGATGGATTTAGAACATTCATTATCAGGTGTTCCAATGGAAAATTCTAGTTGACTGGTCACCTTAGTTCTTTAACACTGTAACTGATAACACTTTAGCATAATAGAAACAAGATTACGCCCCAATACCCAGCATTCATATTGACAAAGTCCTAATTAGATTTCATATTATGGGGCACCAATAAAGGGAAAATAATAAAGGTCAGAAACTGCCATTTATTTTGGATCCTTATAATTTTTTTCAAACCAATCATGATTTTGTAATTTGTACTCATACTACAAAATGAAGACACAGGGCATTAGTGTATTGGTTAGCCTAGGGCTTTATTATTTGAATATCTATAGCACTAAAGAATCAATAAAGTATCCACTTTATTGATTCTTTGAGCCAGTTTGGTGTAGTGGTTAAGTGTGCGGACTCGAATCTGGGAGAACCAGGTTTGATTCCCCACTCCTCCACTTGCACCTGCTGATGTGACCTTGGGTCAGTCACAAGCTCTGGCACAGCTGTCCTTGAAAAAGAGCAGTTTGTGTCAGAGTTCTCTCAGCCCCACCCACCTCACAGGGTGTCGGTTGTGGGGAGGGGAAGGGAAAGGAGTATGTAAGCTGCTCTGAGACTCCAAGTGAAGGGCGGGGTATAAATCCAATCTCTTCTTCTCTTCTTCTTCACTTTAGGATACCAGCACTGCAGACACATCCACCCTGGCTCCAAACTTCACTAGGATTACTACTGTTTTTTTTATCCCAGCCTGTACAACTAAACTGTGCTGACAGGTGTTAAACCACATCTTTTTCACCGCAGGCCTGGTTTGCAATATTCAGTATCAGTGGCATCCCTTAGCTATTTACTCTGGCACTCTAGCTAATGATAGGCTGCCTTGGGAATGGCCTTTCATCCATAGATCTCAAAGTACTTGCCAAATAACCCTGTCTATGGCCTACCAACTGACATTATTCCTGCCAATCCTAGTTATGGCCTAACCAGTCCAGTATATCAGGTGAAAACAGACACCATTCCCAACCAATTTGAATAAACTCTTTTTCTGCCCCCTCAGGTGACTAGCTAATCCCATATGATTTAAAGTGAGTGGATGGGTGAGCTAGTGGAAGATATTTCTGTTTTGGTGTGATGGGGCTGCCCCCCAAAACTCTACTCAGTTGACTAGACTGCATGAAGTCTATCAGTCCATACCTCTTGTCCAGTAGGATCCTCCTGCTTAATTCAAAAAGGTGACAGGCACAATGATTTTCACCCATTAGCAACCAGGGTGAAGGAAAATCCTGAAAAGTAGCCTTTGAATACTATATTACTATGACAGTAGGGGTATTCATAACAAAATATCCCAAGCCAAAGATGTACATGGAAATCACTGTCTGGAGTTATTACCATGTTTTTCTGGATTGGTATTAGGAATCCAGGATTCTTAGTGAAACAAAACTAACCTCCCCAAATTCAAAAGTTGCTAGCCAGCTACAGTACATGCTTGTGTTTTTCCTTGATTCTATTGTCATTTCTCCCTTCCAATTTGATCCTTGCAAGGGAGGAGCACAGAGCACTTCCAGCCAATCACTTTTGGAGATGATCCGCAAATAACTGCAGTTCTCTTTCCCTCCCTTCTGTGTGGGGAGTGAGGCAGAGCCCTTTTGTTCTTCTGCAGCTAAGTAAATAGAGAACTGGGGTGGGATATACTAAAAGAATTATAAGAATAACCACTGGAAACATTGAGAGAGGCCTGAAGGCCCACTGGATATAATAGGAGCTAGGAATGCCCATTGATTTGCATGGGCTCCACTGAAATACATTAAGGCAAACAAAAGTTACAACAAAAATTTGGAACAGGTTTAAAGAGACTTTCCCTGGGCCTGGAATGACAGCTCCCAGAGGAGAACGACATCCTTTCAGGATAGCAGAAGTGTTCTGTCATTCCAGTCCCAGAAGACTTCTGCTACTCCGATTGACTGTCATTCCACACTGGGGGATGTCACTCCAGTTCAAGAGAACAAATTTAGAGTTCACTGGCTCTTGTCCAGACAAGAGGTAAGGGTTCTACTGCTTCAGACCAACATGGCTGACTACCTGGATCTAACTCCAGTCCAAGATTATGTCAGACTCCCACAGCATCAACGAAGTACACACTTGCAGGAAGGTTTTACTTTATTTGAAGCTATAGGTGCATAGACAGGATCAATGTTCAGAATGAGGGGGGAGCAATGAGCATGGCATGTTATAGTACATTCAAACCACCAAGGCCCAATTGCGGGAGTTCCCGCATGCGCCATCGGGCCTGGGAGCAAACGCTTCTAGGCAGCCTACGTTATCTTCTTCCCACGGTGTTTCGTGAGATCACCCAAGCAACTATTCAGCAGCAGGAACCACCTGTGGCCTTCAGAGATATAGACGTTTCGGCAGCTAAGCAATTAAGCGCATCAACAGGTCTACATATTAAAGTGAAAGCAATCAAGCGCATAGAATAAGAAGGAAACAAAATATTGGCAGCTTGCTGACAGATTACTGATCCCAGTCCCAGGAATGGTTCATTCCACTCTGGTGTGCTGTCATTCCAGTCCCAGAGCACTGATTCTAGTCCAAGAGACTGTCATTCCACTATGGGGGCTGTCTCAGAACACTTTTATTTTATTCCCAGGCTCCATCATTCTATTCTGGGGGCTTTTGTTCTAGGTCCGGAGCTGCCTATCTGGGCATAGTGGGAATGTGGTAGGATATACATTTCAAAATAAATAAACAAACTACATACATTGGACGTTATCAAGTGGAAGTAGCATACATTTAAACTCTAGGGAGGTTAATCCAACACTCACATTGAAGTCAATTAATCAAAATATTCAGGTTCTGATCCAGCCCTCTCTTTGGTGTCACTAGTCACACATCAGGTGTTGGTAATAGGAAGTTCCTGCATGCACAGTGGTGTATATGGGAGAAGTGAAAGCTGTTGTAGAGAATGTTGTAGAGAAATTCTATGATTCTATAGAAATGCTTTAGGCTGGTCCTGCATTGGGCAGGGGGTTGGACTACATGATCTGTATGGCTTCAGACTTAATATTCAACCAAAGGCCGTTGAAATAATAAATAATATAAAAATGTCATTGTTATGTATTGGGGTTGGAACATCCCAGGACTGTCTACCAGAGTACGGCTGAGCTTGAAACTCTAGAACAATAGCCCACCAGGACTATGGATGTGACCAATGAGGAATTAATGCTATGTACATAGCCTATCGTTGGGAGTTGGGTGTGGTTGGGTGTGGTGTTTGCATGCTATTTAAACAGGGCTGTTGCCGTGGAGTTTTGTCTTGTATCTGCTGAATCACTAATAAAGCTGAGCTGATCACTAGACTTGGGGTCTGCTCATCCATGGAACCCACTATTTAACAGTCACATTCCTTGAAATGATACTATAACTTGACCAATAAACAAAAGTTTACAGCCACTTCATATGTAGCATATGATTTAAATAATTTTTTCATGTTCAAATCTTTAATTTCCCCTCATTATTTATGAACGGGTTTACATGTGTGTAACTATGGAAGCCAGCAACTTAAGCTCTTTTTTAGAATTGCAGTGTTGGTGCAGCTACAACTGTGAAAAACCATTTTGAAAAGTAAAGCATTGAAAACCTCTTCTCTACCTAAATCAGAGTGACATAAGAAAACCTTTGCTGTATCAGATCACTGGTTCATCTAGTCCAGGATCCTGTTGCCTCGGAGGATGTAGCAGCCAAGACTACCTCCTAGCATTGGTGTTCAGAGGTCTGCTGGTATTGAAGGGTATATGGAGGTTGCCTTTGCTCACTATGGCTAGTAACCATTAATGAATGAAATATCCTCAATGAATTTGTCTAATTCCCTCTTAAAGCCACCTATGCTCATGGCTATCACTGCATCTACTGGCAATGAATTTCACAATTTATTACCTGTTGAGTAAAGAAACATTTTATTTTTTCTGTCCTGAATCTATTTCTCATGAATTTCACTGGGTGTCCTTGAGAAAGGGAGAAAAATTTATGTTATTTATAGTCCACCTTTCTCACAGGGGCTCAAGGCAGATTATACAGAGCGAGTCAGTACAATCAACAAAATGGGACATTCAATAACCAATGCATTAGGCTTTTGGCGTAAGTATTAACATGACACATTAAGCAGTACAGAAATTACATAAGAGGACCCTACTTACAGTAAGCTATACACAGTAGTATATTACACAGTCCTAATCATTCATCCAAGTATGTTTATGAACCATTTTGTACAATGTAACTCTGATCTGCACAGAAAAGCCTTCTGGGATAATTCTGTTTTGCATAGGTTGTGGAGAGCCAGGAGAGTGGGTTCTTTCCTGAACTCCACGGGCAGGCCATTCCATAAGGTAGGAGCCACAACAGAGAAAGCATGTGTATGGGCAGTTCTTGATTTTGCCCATTTGCAGATGGGCACCTGCAGAAGCCCCTGCTCAGATGAGTTATGCTGTCATGACGGAGCATAGGGAGACAGATGGTCCTCCAGAGAAGAGGCCAAAATTAGCCAATACCATAAATGGTCAGCCAATGGAGTGTCTGCAGAATGAGAGTAATATGTATACTCCATCTAACTCCTGTTATTAGCTAAACAGCTGCATTCTGGACCAGCTGAAGTTTCTGAGTTGATTTAGAGGGGAAACCAATGTACAGTGCATTACTGTAGTCTAGTATCAATGTTACTGTGGCATGGATCCAGATGGCCAGGTCAGCCTTATTAAGGTAATGGGCTATCTTATGGGCTAGGCTGAGTTGGAAGAAAGCAATTTTTGTAGCTGCATTAACATGCTTCTCCAGTAGTAAAGCTGGATCCACTATAATCCCAAGACTTTTAACTGAGTCAGCAAGGTCATTTGAACTCCATCAAAAGTGGGGGAAATTTTGGACAGCAGAGCTCGAAACAGACTTGCAACAATCACATTGGCTCGACATATGGAACCCTCCAGCATTTTCCTCACATAATGAACTCCTTCAAGACCATACACAGATGGTATCTTACACCAAAAAGGCTGAATTGAATGAACCCTCAGTGTGATCCTCTGTGTGGGAAAAACTGTGGATCTCTTGGAAAGTACTTACACTGCTGGTAAGAATGCCCAGTCATTCAGCAATTCTGGAAGGAAATATTCTCCCGAATCAACAGCATCACACTCCCTGTCACTCCGGAATTCTCCTTGCTCAATCTCTGGGATTCATCATTTGGGAACGACTCCAAAAAGAACCTTACCTCCATTCTTCTTGCAGCAACCAGACTCACGATTGTGGCAAACTGGAAATCTCCAACACCTCCTACTTGACATCCTGGTATGGCAAGATTTGGGATCAGTTTTTGATTAATAAAATCTCTAACATTGTGGACCAATTACAAAACAGTTTCAGTAGAACTTATGATAAATTTGTACTTACATGGTATCCAGTACTTGACTTCATGGCAGAGCATACCGTGCCTCCCTCTAGGACGAGCTACCGCACATGGCTCCACTTCTGATTTCACCTTGACCTTCACCTTACTGCCGAGACTCCGCTTGTATTTCAGAGCAAAAGACTTGACTCAATTCATTGGAATTTATGGTTTAAACAGCACTTTTATATAGGTGAACAGAACTGATACCATCTTATTATGTTATAACTGTAGATGTATGTTAATGTTTTGTTGGTGACTAACCGATTGGTTTGTAATTTCGGATTTTCAAGACTTCTGCATAATGTTTTGCAGTTATTGTATGTTTTGATATGTTATACTTGATCTTAATAATCATTTCAAAATTCAAAAAAAGAAAAAAGGGGGGAGTGGGGAAAACAATGTCCTTCAAGACCTTCACCTTCCCAGCCAACATTGCCTCTGTCTTTTCAGGGTTTAGTTTCAATTTGTTCACTTTTAGTCACTTAAATACAGCAGGCAGGCAGAGATTCAGAACCTCTACCATATTGCCAGGCGATTTGAATAAGGATGTAAGAGCTGAGTATCATCAGCATAGTGATGACAACCCCAAAACTACAAATGATTTGTCCTAAGGGCTTGATTTAGAGATTGAAAAGCATGGGAATAGAACTGCACCCCATGGAACCCCAAAAGATAGGTCCCACACTGATTACAGCGGGTTTCCAATAGCATTCATTTGAATCTGATCATAAGAACATAACAGAAGCCAATGTTGGATCAGGCCAATGGCCCATCTAGTCCAACACTCTGTTACACGGTGGCCAAAAACACCAGGTGCCATCAGGAGGTCCAGCAGTGGGGCCAGGACACTAGAAGCCCCTCCCACTGTTACCCCCCCAAGCACTGTTGCCCCGACTGAGAGTTCCTACCTATACCGTGTGGCTAATAGCCACTGATGGACCTCTGCTCCATATGCTTATCTAATTCCCTTTTAAAGCCATCCATGCTTTTAGCCGCCGCCACCTCCTGTGGCAGTGAATTCCATGTGTTAATCACTCTTTGGGTGAAGAAGTACTTCCTTTTATCTGTTCTAATCTGACTGCTCAGCAATTTCATTGAGTGCCCACAAGTTCTTGTATTGTGAAAGAGGGAGAAAAGTACTTCTTTCTCAACCTGCTCTATCCCATGCATAATCTTATAAACCTCAATCATGTCCCCCCTCAGCCATAGTTTCTACAAGCTAAAGAGCCCCAAGCATTTTAACCTTTCTTTCTTTCTTTCTTTCTTTTGGCCCCACGAAGGGGATTTTTTAATTACATTTTTCTAAAGACTACAAATCTACAACGAAAATAAGGAAAGGGAACTAAAATTAGGGATAAAGAAAAGAATACCCACTACTATCTAAAATCCCAAGAGAGGAGATCCTCAAAATCACTTAAGTACAAAGTCAGGTCAAAACTCGCTAACGATTTTTTGAACTTAGTCAGGTCTGCTAATACAACTTTTGAATCTTAAATTAAC
>NW_015167059.1:569597-620220 GCF_001447785.1 Gekko japonicus
AGTACTGATCCCTGTGGTACCCCACTGCTTACCACCCTCCACTATGAAAATTGCCCATTTATACTCACTCTGTGTTTCCTATTAATTAGCCAGTTTTTGATCCACAAGAGGACTTGTCCTTTTATCCCATGACTATTGAGCTTACTTAGGAGCCTTTGATGAGGAACTTTATCAAAGCTTTCTGGAAGTCAAGGTAAATAACATCTATTGGGTCCCCCTTGTCCACATGTTTGTTCACTCCCTCAAAAAACACTAACAGGTTAGTGAGATAAGATCTTCCCTTACAGAATCCATGCTGAGGCTGCCTCAATAGTTTTTGTTCATCAATGTGTCTACTAATTCTTTTCTTAATAACAGTTTCCACCAACTTATCCGGTATCGACATCAGACTGACTGGCCTGTAATTTCCCGGATCTCCTCTGGAACCCCTTCTAGCAGCTCCATAAGTAATGATTCAGTCCACATCCCCTGATACCTACTTCTGCCTCCAGGTGCCTCAACAAGATGGCATGGTGCACTGTTTCAAATCCAATAAGAGCAAAAGAAAGGCTTGGCCTTTGTCTATACTCAGATGGAGGTCATCAACCAAAACTAGCAAAGGTATTTCTGTTCCATACCCTGACCTGAAGCCAGACTGAAAGGGATCTAGATCAGATGAGTTTTCCAAGAAGACCTGGAGTTGGTCTGCTACTGTTCTTTCTATCACTTTGCCCAGAAAGGGTAGATTAAAGATCTCTCTATATCCACTTTCTCTATCCCATGCATAATTTTATCTCTGTCAATCCCCCACCTGTTGTCATATTTCCTATAAATGAAAAAGCCATAGATTCTTTAGCCTTTCCACATGGGAAAGGTGTTCCAACCTCTTAATCATTTTGGTTGTCCACTTTTGCACTTTTCCCAACTCTGCATTATCCTTTTTGAGATTCGGCAACCAGGAATGTACACAGTATTCTGGGTGGGACTGCATCATAGCTCTGTATAAGGGCAGTAAAATGTTGGCTGTTTTATTTTGTGCAACTCTGACTGAATCATGCCAATTTACAATTTAGTGTCAATTTTCCATTTTGAAAATAGCACTAGGCCACTGTAAGTAGTAAGTTACTTTCTTCTTGCCTAATCTAACAATGAGACCACTGTAAATGACCACTGATTAACACCCACACACAATTCTCTCTTTTACACTTGTTTTCACATTCAGAACCACTAACTTTCTGAATGCCAGGACTGGGGAGTAACAACATAGAGAAGCCTCGGCCTTCTGTTTGTTGGCCTTCTGAAGACATGGTTGGGCATTGTGTAAAACAACTTGCTGGACTAGAGGGACCATTGGTCTGATCCACGAGGGGTTCTTTTGTGATATTATACTCTTAGTTTTACCTGGGGGGGGGGTTGAGGCTGTGGAGGACAGAGTTTGGGGAGAGGAGAGGCTGAGGAGGGAGCTCAGTGGGGATGAAATTTCATGCAGTCTGTTGTCTAAATCTGCAACTGCCTCCAGGGGAATTGACCTCTGTAGTCTTGAGATCAGTTGTAATTCCCAAAGGAGACCAGGCCCCACCTGGAGGATGGCAGCTCTGCCTCAGTATTGATAATAAAATAATAGTACAGTACAATTCAGTTTACTAATAATTTGCCATAAACCCTACACAGGTTCACAGCATTATAAATACAGGTTCACAACACCATGCCAAAAAATAGAGAAGATATTTTCTTTACCAATAGTGCATTTCTCCCCCTGTCAGACACAGAACATAAATCCACACTAAAATTAGCCATGGGAATTAATTCTTCACATTAAGAATAAGATTAGTTTCTGCTTCTAAGAAAACATGCTATATTATATGTATAGTGTTACTTGTTACCTAGACAACCCACTGTTAATTCCAGTAGATTCCTTTTATCATAAAAACGGATTTGCACTGAAGGGCAAAAGACCACCTCCTTATGCATCCAGATTGAATTACAATCTAATCCATCACAATACATTTATAGGTGTCTGCTTTTTCTGGCTTGCAGAAACAGTCACCATAAAAAATGCCCAGGTGAAAAGCTGGTTTAAATTTCATGGGTTTCCAATTAGAAAGTATCTGGTTAGATGAGCGGCCATTCTGGCTTCAAAAACTTCAGTTTAAAATGCATTTTGGTAGTCATTATCTGTTCTTATTTTCTCCTCCTGTGTTGGTAATTGAATTTTGCATTAAATGAAAATACAAAAATCATGTTTTATGAAAACAACGTTCAGTTGATCGAAAATGAAAAATAAATGTATCTTTGGTGTCCGATGGGAAAACATGTGCATAGTGGGTTCCCCAAGTGAAGTCAATGATGTGGTGGACAGTTCAGTGTCAGCTGTGAAGCTGCAGTCAGTATGATAATTCATCCCCTTGGGGAAGGTTTCCAAATGAGTGCAGAGGAGGAGATGTGTCCATGACTCCAATTATTCGTCAATGGAATTTGTATGAGTGCCCTTTGAAAAACTGACCCCCTACTGTCCTGCCACAAAACCTTTTTTCATTTAGCTTTACTAAACACAACAGTAGCAGTTTGTGTCTGGATAGGATGCTTGATTCGTTCTCATTGGTAATAAGCATAAAGTTTGACTTGCAGGTTGTTATGTTGCCCACTTCATCTGTAAAAATCAGCAATGCTCGTAGTGAAGCAAACAGAAAGGCCAAGATGTTGTACAGGAGACATTTAACATGACCAAAGGGGTATGGGTAATTTTAGATCATTGGTTGCAATAAGCAATGAATTGTAACATGCTGCAGGACCTGTTTAGAACTTAATTCATGCAATCTGACTATAATAATTTGCCATTGCTACTGATTTTTCTATGATGATGCTTATACAAATGTTGAAACTGGATTCTGACAAAAAACAAACATCTTCTAGTCGTTTTCTTCATTAAGTTGGCCAGATATTCAAAAAGAGATTAATTTAAGGCCTGTTATTACATTCAGAAGCAACATTTGTTCAAAAAGCTTTATTGATGATATATTGCTATTTTTCAAACTATTGTTTAAGAGCCATAAAACCCACAAGCTCTCAACATCTTTAAATCATACTTCCCTGATCCAGGACCAATACAAAGAAAGGAGGCAATGTAGTCATTTTTGGCATCTCCTAGAGTTTTTCTAGTGGCATGAGTATTTCTGATATCCATTTGGCCTCAGAAGCAACAGACCACAACACCCCCAAATCTGAGAAAATGTGTTATGAATCACATCCATAAGAAATCTGATTTGATGTTTTCTTTGTGCATTCTCCAGTTCTTACAGTGTTTTACCACCGACATTGTCTCCAGTGCAGAAATATTCCAAATAAATTTTGTGTGGCGTCTAACACCCAGCAGTCCTTTTGGGCACTATTGCTGATTATTGGCTAAATGGAGTCAGCTATATTTCTCCTACTGGAAATATATCTCATCCTCTTGCTAAATGACTATTTTAAACATTCTTCTCATGCACGTTTAGGCCAGTTCACATATACATGTATATCTTAAGCAATCTGTTGAAATCAATGGTCTTAGACTGGAGTAACTTTTTTTAGGATTGCACTGTTAATCTCTGGATCATTTATTGATGAATCATAACTGTTAAACTGTGTTTGAGCAACTGGCAGTGACACAGAAGTTTTCTCTTTCGAGTTGTTATCTGTGGAAAGTACAGTCAGGATGATGAACAAGTACGTGTGCATTTCTTTAAGAACAAACTTAAGTACTCTTCCTGCCCTTCAGTATCTTCAAAGCAGAACTTATATAGAGGATCAGGTGATATGTAAATACAATTAAACAAGATCCAGAAATATGGCTGGACTTTCCATTTAATCCTGGTGGTTACCTACACAGAGCAGGAGTTCCAGAATTGTCCACTAGGAGCATGCATTTGAAATTCAAAATGGAACCCTCATTAATACAGTTATTATAATCCAAACTGAAGAATAACTACAGCTGGTTATTACCCTTTGCATCTAGCCATTTTTCTAACACCTGGATGTCTGGTTTAGAGTTCACAGACGTCAGGAGGACTGGAACGAATTAGGAGAAAGTGACTCAGCAGATAAAATAACTGTCAATGATATTTTACAATTAGCGGAATTACTCAGGGCTTCCCAGTGAACAGAAATGTGTTACTCAGTTTATTCATTCTAATTCCACTGCTGAATCGCTAATCTTGGGAGGTTTTTTTTTCTTTTTAAGATTATTATTCTGTTTAAGCAATGGCTATCTGCTTACTGTTCTATTCTCTGGTACTGTGCCAACTAAGCTTGGATCCCCTGACAAATGGCAACAGTGCAACAGCTTACAGTAAGAGAGAGGAAGCAGCGAGAAACAAATCCACACCTGTAATGTTCTGCTATGAAATTAATTACAAAAGCTAGACACCTGGGGAAATTGTATTATGTAAGGGAAATGGGGAACAGGGTCATAATATCTAAATTGTGATGTTATCAAAACAAGCAATGATTTTTTTTTAATTTTGGCTTGTGCTTAGATTGGAGGTTATCCAGTTATTACTATAGCACAATGCAATAAAGATTACACTGAGTTACTAGGGACTACTGAAAGAGGTATGGTAGAAAGCCCCATCATTGCTCTCCTGCGTATATTGGATTTCATTGCATTATGTAACTAAGTACATGCTGATGGGGATTTTTTGGAAGTTTGATTAAAGTAGTAGCAGTAGCTGATAGGAATGGCTGTTTTAAACTTTTGACATTCTTGGGCAGACGACTAAAGTATAATTGCCAGCAATACTCCATGCAGTGCTTTATAGGTCCTAGCATGCAGACCTTCCACTCAAATTATTACTTTAAAAGGATTTGCTTATACTGAGCAGAAGGATCTTTGTTTGCTGGAACCAGTCAAATGACAACTAACCAAACAGTAAAGCATTAGGATTTTTAGCTGCATAATGTTTTTGGGAATGGCCCATGCAGTGCTAATAAAACTATTGTGATTGGCATCGTTTGCCGTGGAAACTGACAGATGAAACAGAGTTAAGTACTTTTCCCCAGCAAAGTTACCATATAATAAATCATTAAGGCATGCAAACAACCATCCTTAGTCAGCTTGCAAATTGTTTTATAAAGCAATTGCAAATCGAAAACATTGCAAACAAACAAATCGACAGCTAAATGAACCTCCCCCACTGCTTGCTGTAAATAGATCTACAACTTAGGAGAACACTGTACCCAACACATTGTCAACTCATTGTAAACACATCTACAACTCATTACTCAGTATGTTGTCACCTCATTGCAATTACAGTTGCAGGCTAACAGTAGTGTTTCCTTACACAAAATCCCCTAAACACCCCCAAGGAAAAACTGCCTTCATGTGCTAGATGATAGGTTTCATTTAAAACATTCTCTTTATGACCCTATATAGACAACCAAGTTATTTCTCTCTTTGTTAGCCATGCATACAGTTTCCAAAGAATAAATCATGAGAGTTTAACTCTGCAAAACAACTCTGCAGAGCAACACTGTTCACAGCTGCCACCAGTACAGCATCATCTTTCAAAACAAAGCTAAGCATTTTGCTAGCAATTAGCCATGGCCTTAAAGTCACCTTATTACCCTGCTCTGTAAATCAGAGGAACTTGGCCCATAAGATGGCAAGAGGGAAAGCATCTTGACAGTCAAACTGTTATTCCACAGTTTAGCAAGGCAGCTGAGTTGATAAAATGGCCATGCTTGGCGCCGAAGGCCCCAAGGTCAGACTTTCCCTCCAATCCTACCCACTATGTATGCAGTTGTGAGCAACCTCTGTTCATATTAAAGCACT
This sequence comes from Gekko japonicus, assembly GCF_001447785.1. Classification (NCBI taxonomy): domain Eukaryota; kingdom Metazoa; phylum Chordata; class Lepidosauria; order Squamata; family Gekkonidae; genus Gekko; species Gekko japonicus. Next base: position 575,386 of record NW_015167059.1, read on the forward strand.
CACACAGCGCACATTCTGAGTAAATAAACTAAAGGTGAGTTTTCCCAAAGAAAGGCAAAAAAAGAAAAAAAAAGAAAAAAGGCTGACAATATGTTTCTGTGTGACAGATGTGATGTGTCTGTGTGAGAGAAGGCATGCATAGTGGAGGTATATGGGAAGAAAAGCCAGCTACAGATTTCACAACTGCCAGGCCCAATTGCGGCTGTAATATTGATGAGTGTAGCAGGCAATACTTTCCAAGAGAGCTACAAAAGCCACTTCCCCTTAGTAGTCAATAGCATCAGTAGATATATAACTGTGCACATAAAATTGGAGAGGGGAAGGGAGGTTCACTGGATACCTACCTTCTGAACAATGAGAATGTTGATCTTGGAGAATGCAAGAATGATATCACTTGTAGGTGCCTCTGCGTGGCAAGCTGAGTGTGTGGCAGATGATGGAGAAGAAGGAGAAGAATGTGCTAAAATGCAGAGAAACAGAGCCTTTCCTTTTCATAGGTGTTCTGCCTGGGATGTAAATAGAGGATGGCCAAAGCTGTGGAAAGGAGTCTTCAATGTGGTAGATGTGGAAAGTTCTAACTGAAGCTCAGGGTATATTGCTATGTAGTTTCTGGCTCTTATCTGTATACCATACCACTCCCCAAGTACAAAAATCTTGGGGAAGGAAGTAAGTTTAAAGAGGACCATTCCTAATCACAAGATACCAAAGACTTTAATCAATGACTGTGCCAAAATGAACCAATTGAATCTGAGTGAGTGATGTTTGAAAAATGTATGCCACCCCTTGTAGCTGCCATTATAGGGAAGGAGAGAATAGGAAGTCCAAGGCCTTTTTTGCATTGGCATTTTGCTCTGCATTCGGAGCACTTCGAGGTCTTACATTCCACATCAGTCTCGGCCTGCACTCCACTTTTGCCCTGCAGTTAAATTTTTATTCTACATGTGTTTTTCATGATTCCGTCATGAAACCGGTTTCATTACACAATTGCTCTGCATTTTCTGAGACTTGTTTTGCAATGGATTTTTTTCATCTAAATCGGTTTGAGCACGCACATGTAGAACAATTGCCCATTTTCCCTCCCCTGTCTCCCTTGGTATTTCTTTCAGGCAGGAGATGGCGCTCACCAACATCATGTTTCAGACAATCCGCCCAGCAGCATCATTTCAGCCAATCAACTTTTGCTAGGCGGGGCATAAGGTGGCCTCTCCTGTCTTCCTTGCTTTCTTCCCTTTCTTCCTTTTATTCTCAATGTGCCTGCTTCCAACATCTTTATAGGCGATCCAAGCATTGCTCCTGGACGAGTAACTCTCAACATGGACATGCATGTGGTAGTTCTGGCACCCTGCCACCCCTTTTCCTACTCTCTTCCCATGACTGCCTTCTGCCCCTATCACTCTCTTTCTGTCCTCTTTCTACCAACCCACCCCATCATTCTCTCTTCCTCTCTGTCTGCCCCCCCGCTAAGTCTTCCCTCCCCCCTCATTTTCCTTGCAAGCTCTGTAGGAGCTGTTCTGGGCATGGGATGCTTTTGAGGGTGGGGTGGCTTCTCCCTCATAGCTGCTGAGCCTGCCAGGCATCGCCCCCTTCCCCCCCCCCACAGCAGCAATGGATGCAGCTGTTGAACTGGGGGAGAATCGCACTCCAATCCCAGACTCCCATCAAGGCAAGCTGACACCCAAGGCCCTCATTCTGCTAGTGAGAGACTGAGGATGAGCAGTTTACATTATTCTCCTTCCTGCCACCACTGTTCTTACTCTGTCTCTCTCTCTCTCTCTCATTCCTTCCAGCCCTCACCTGGAGATTGGCAACATTAGTTCCCCTGGAGGAAATAACTGCTTTGGTGAGTGGAGTGTATTGTATTATATATGTCTGAAGTCCCTTCTTGCCTCAATCCCCACCATCTCCAGACACCACCCCTCAAATATGCAGGAATTTCCCAACCTGGAGTTGGCATCCCTGTCCCCAGCCAACCTGAGGTGATGGAAAGCTAATTGCTCTCTGCCTGCCCCCACAGTTCATATGCATCGAGGTGGGGGGGGAGGGGCAGACGTCCCTTCTTGCCTCAATCCCCACCATCTCCAGACACCACCCCAGACACCTGAGGTGATGGAAAGCTAATTGCTCTCTGCCTGCCCCCACAGTTCATATGCATCGAGGTGGGGGGAGGGGCAGACTACAAACCTGCTTGTCCTTCAGAAATATTCTACTAATTAACCACCATTTGCAATGAACTGTACATTAAGGTTGAAATGGCCAATGCAGTTTCAAAATGTGGTGACAGGCTTCTAGCCCTGCTCTTCCATCAACAGGTCTGCATTATTATTTCAGTGTTGAGGTCATTGTTCTCCCCCTCCCACTGCTTGCCAAATCTTCTTCTAAGGTCATCTATTCTTTAGAGTATTGTCTGCACTGGAATAAGAAAGAAATTTTATCATGAGTAAATCTTCTTATTGACACAGCCATACTCTGAGCCAGTATTTAGATTCCTAGTAGGTAAATGTGCTTCCAAGAACACTATGATAATGTTTTAAATAGAGACAATTTTTAATTAATCAGTTCAACACCCAGAGTTACTTGGCAAACAAAAACCACCACAAAACTAACTTTAAAAAAAATTAAAAAATATTTAAATCTATACATGCACAAAACTAACTTGAGGAAAGAAGCCTCCCCCACCCACTCCTAGCCCAATGCATATTAACTGTGGGGTTAAAACCTTGCAAGGACACCCTGGGGCCTGTTTCCTGCATGTTTTACCAATACAAAAGTTAGCTTAGAAATGCTAATTTTGCAAGAGCAGGAAACTAGGGATGTCCATTCGGTTCGTCCGAACCGAATGCACCCCTGAAAATGGCCCATTCAGGTCCCTTTCAGGCTGATGTGGGCCGATTCAGATTCTCTGATCTGATTCGGCTTGCTGCCAAATTGCCGCCGAAATTCTGTGGCAATTCGGCCCCATTATATCCTAAGAGCCATTGAAGTCAATGGCAAAAACATAGGGTATATTCTGGGGGCTGAAGGAGGTTTCAGGGACAGGCTCCAAACTTGCAGGATAGCTGCTGGAGCCTCTCCCCACGATACCCACCATGTTTCAAGAACATTGGACAGGGGGTCCAATTCTACGGGCCCCCAAACAGGTTGCCTCCATCCTCTCCATTGTTCTCTGTGGTGGAAAAAAGTTACTTTTTCCCCATGTTGCTGTTAGTGGCTCGGGGGGGGGGGGTTTGAGGAAGAGGCTCCAAATTTTCAGGGTAGCTTTGGGAGCCTCTCCCCACATAAACCCCCATGTCCCAAAGCAATTGGACCGGTGGGCTCGATTCTATGGGCACCCAAACAGGTTACCCCCATTACCTCCATTGTTTCCAATGGGGAAACCCAGCCAGCAGCACTTAAGGCAGGCAAGCAGGCAGCACCCAGCAGACAGACTCTCCCATAGAATCTCAGGGGAAGTGGACTGTCTTGGGAGGTGCTTGTTTGCCATGAGAACAAGTGGCACACTCCAGAACAAGTGGCACTGTGGCAGTGTAAGCATACCACAGTGCCTCAAAGAAACCCCAAAAGACCAATGGGGGGGCAGTTTCAGCCAATTGCTGCATGCATGTGTAGCCTGAAAGGTTGGTGGTGTTGCTTTGCACACCAACTTCCTTGCTTGGGAGGGGGGAGAGAGAGTCAACTCTACCCAACTCTACCCTGGCCTGACCTGCTACATCCCTGGACTTCTGGTTGCACCGTCAATTTACACAGAGCAGGGCCTGTATAAATGTTGTTCCTGTTGGTCTTTTGGGGTTTCTGTGTGGCACTGTCGAATGATAAAAGGGTTGGAACACTTTCCCTATGAGGGAAGGTTAAAGCACTTAAGGCTCTTTAGCTTGGAGAAACGACAACTGAGGGATGACATGATCGAGGTTTAGAAGATTATGCATGGGATAGAGCAGGTAGGAAAAAAAGGAAAGAGGTACTTTTCTCCCTTTCTCACAATATAAGAACTCGTGGGCACTCAATTAAATTGCTGAGCGGTCGGGTTAGAACAGATAAGAGGAAGTACTTCTTCACCCAAAGAGTGATTAACACATGGAATTCACTGCCACAGGAAGTGGTGGTGGCTACAAGCATGGACGGCTTCAAAAGGGAATTATATAAGCATATGGAGCAGAGGTCCATCAGTGGCTATTAGCCACAAGGTATAGATAGGGACCCTGGGGCAAGTGATGCTCTGTCTTCTTGGTGCTTGGGGGGGGGTCAACAGTGGGCGGACTTCTAATGTCCTGGCCCCACTGGTGGACCTTCTGATGGCACCTGGTATTTCTGGCCACTGTGTGTTGGACTGGATGGGCCTTTGGCCTGATCCAACATTGGCGTCTCTTATGTTCTTATGTTCCTATTCAGGGTGCAGGGTTAGCAAAAGATCCAAGGAGAAAAGGCTTGTCTGTTTAATAGAGTCTTAATGTGAGGAAATGCTCAGCTGTAGTTTTTCATGGCATTGGGGTGAATAGCATCACTGGATAGCTGGCAACACTACCCAGGAATATCAGTAATTACTTCACTTGATCAGTGCTAACATAAGCCCTATGACCATTGTGCAGTGCCCTGCGAATAAAAATGACTGTGCACATGCAAACATTGCTGTGAAAATGTAGTGGAATTTCTAAAGCATTCTATAAATGTCTTGGGAAAGGGGGCTCTAGAGGACCTGAGGCAACCCCAGCAGTGATAAAACGGTCACAATCAACCTGGGGTGTCGTTACGCTTCATGCACTTTAGGCATGCAGCTGGAACTCCGCTGACCAGGCACCAGTTTTTGGGCCATTACAGCCTGGGCTTTGGGATTGTTTGGGCATTTCTGGAGTACAATTTGGACCCACACCTTCAGACTTGGGGCAGTATCCACAGCAGCAGCATGATCCCACAAAGGGAATGGCAGGGCACAAGGCTAATGGGGAGATCAGGCACACCTTGAAAGTTAGATTAGGCTGTTATTTGCCACACCCCCAAATTTGGGCTGATTGCACAGACCTGTATAGGGGTGATGGCGTTCACCTGTCAGAAAAAGGGAATGATATTTTTCTGCAGGATTTGCGGCAAGGGCTTATGGCAGTATTAGGTATTTAGTGGGCGCAGGGGTCTAAACAGAGGTTTGACCCTTGCGGTGGCTGGGTTTGGTTTAAGGAAAATTTGTCACGGCTCGGTAAGCACCAATCAGCAACCCGTGAGGGTAGAGGGGTCTGTCAGAATCATCACTGCAGCCGTGTGGCCAGGAATGAGGTGGGCAGACTGCCTTTTGGATTGCCTTGATGGATACTCTACACAGGCCATGCAGCTGTGGGTGAGGGGTCGTCATGGTATATTCCATGGCTTGGGTGGCCGGGGTTCGAGCCGCTTACAGCAGGCTATGCCCCAGGGGCCAGGTGCATTGCCCGTCTTATGGCAAGGGTAGGGTTTCGGTGACCCCAGGCCTTGACCATGCCACTGCATATTGCTTGCCCTTGCCATTGTTTTTGTAAATAAATAAAGTGGTCTTTAGTTTCCCAACTACTGTTGTATGACTCTTTCTTCTGTCTATGGAGGCAAAGTTTGTTAGTCCTAAAGGTGCTACTGGGTTTTTTACTATTTTGCAGCAACAGACTAACATGGCTAACTCCTCTGGATCTGTGCTGTGTAGATGCACTGTTGCCAAGAAGCAGCAGAAAAGATTCAATTTATATCCAGTGGCTTACAAACTCCTTTCCCTTCCCTCCCCACAACAGACACCCTGTGAGGTAGGTGAGGCTCTGCATCTTGACCCTATTGAGTGCCATACCTTCTTGTGTTTCCAAGACTTTCCTGGGAAATTCCTGGATATTTGGGGTCAGGGATAGTGGGGAGAGGAATTTGCAGAGGGATTCCACCTAGAATCTAGAGGTGTACCATACACTTCACCCTCTGAAGCTGCCATTTTCTTCCTGGAACTGATCTCTGTAGTCTAGAGATAAGTTTCAGTTCTGTGATATATCCAGCCCTCACCTGGAGGCTGGCAACCCCATTTCCAACTGAGACAAAATTCAGGCGACCATAATCCGCCCGCCAAAATGACTGCTTCACTACTGGTTATAGGGCTTTGCCCTCTCTGGGGGAAGTACTAAAAGGAAGGACAGGATTGCCCATTGGAAACAATGGGAGAGACTTGAAGGCCCACTTGAAAAAATGGGAGCTAGGAATGCCAACTGACTTGCATGGTGGGCTCCTTTGAAATACATTACAGCTCAATATGAGTGGCAAAGAAAATGCAGAATGGATTCTTAATTCAGATCTCTGGTCCAATATACAATACTCTGGGACTGGAATGACAGGCCCCACAGTGGGATGACAGCCCCTGGGGGGAGCAGGGAGGGCAGCAGGAATGTTCTGGGAGTGGAATGACAGGCCCCAGAGTGGAATGACAGCCCCCGGGGGCAGCAGGAGTGTTCTGAGACTGGAATGACAGGCCCCAGAGTGGAAAGCCTCTGAGGGCAGCAGGAGTGTTCTGGGAGTGGAATGACAGGCCCCAGAGTGGAATGACAGTGCCTGAAAGTAGCAGGAGTGTTCTGGGACAGGAATGACAGGCCTCACAGTAGAATGACAGCCCCTGGGGGTAACAGGAGTGTTCTGGGACTGGAATGACAGGCCCCACAGTGGAATGAGAGCCCCTGAGAGTAGCAGATGTACCCCCAGGGTCTGTCATTCCATTCCAGTCCCAGAACACTCCTGCTACGCCCTGAGGCTGTCATTCCACTTTGGGGGCTGTCATCCCAGTCCCAGAACACTGCTGCTACCCCCAGGCATGGTCATTCCACTCTGGGGCCTGCCATTTCACTCCCAGAACACTCCTGCTACCCCCATAGTTTCTCATTCCACTCTGGGGCAAGCTAACTTTCACTTCACCTGCCCCCTGATTTATTTTTAGCTGGAGATGCTCAGGATTGAACCTGGGACGTTCTGCATGCCAAGCAGATGTTCTACCACTGAGCCACTCCCTTCCGCACTTCTACTAGTTCTATCCAAGTTAATGAAGTGTTTACTTCTTGCAAGTTTTACCACATTTGGGTGGAAATCAAGCTTGCAACAACAGAGTGCTTATTTAAGTTCTCTCTAATACATCAAATGTTTCATTTTTCTTGGTTTAACACCTATTTTGCTTGTTGTCTCTGTATGGTTCAAAATCTTTTGCTAAGTACCAGCCATTACCAACCACTTTTAATAGCACAGCACTCCAGAAATAATAAAGGGCAGAGCAGTGCAGTAGTTTGGAGAACTACCTGAGCTAAATAAGAAAGGTGTAGATATAATTATGTTTGAGAAATGCTTAGTTATGTATTCCTTGAAAATCCAACTTGCTAGGGGGTCACAAAAAGAGTAAGAGGGTGGCAGCTTCCAAAGTTAGCCTCAAGAGTGAAATTTGGTTAGCTTAGTCTAGCTTGTAAATGTTGAACGATCCCCCTAGAGCAGTTCAGAGGGTGACTGAGTGTGGGGACCTACGAAGCAGACTTTGAATTTGCGACACATCTATAATCTTGAACTGAAAAGGTTATAGCTGTGTAAAGGCAGGCTTTAAAATTAGGATTCTTTGAAGGGTAGATCATTCTTTTTTGTGTTGATCTATCAGTCGACTACAGTTATTCATCACTCACCATGCGTGACTTTCAAAGGTCACCTTGATACGTAGGTGGCTGGTAACAAACAAAGTGTTTGGAGAGGATGGAAGACTGCTGGCATTAATTCTCTGCAGGTGGATCACTCACAACTGTATGCATTTGTTGCAATCCCTTGTAAAGTTAGCAGCAATTGTATCACTTGCAAAGAAAAGGCAGTTGGAAACACAACCTGATACAGAATGGATTTTCCCCCCAGAAAAAATGAAATAGCCCAATAAAGGGGCTCTTTCACTTTCTTCTGCTTTGCTGGATATATAAACAGCATAGGAGAGAAGAAGTAGCAACTGCCACTCTGTTCTGACATCCAGTAGAGACCAGTCAGATTATTGATGGGGATTGTCAGTGTCCCTATGGCAAGGCAGCCTGCTAGTGTCTCTGTCATTTGGCAGCATTCATTACGTTCATTAGTCAGCCAGATGTACTCGGAGCTGCATGCATGTGCCATAGACACAAAGAAGGACTAATCACAAACTCATTGAAGGCAATATAAATTTTTCTATTGATGCAAGTTGGTTTTACTGTTAAGATCCATACTTGTTTTTTCAAATGTAATTTTTAAAAAGATATCTGCCCATTCCTTGAACTTATTTTTAAATTCTGACTTCACTGCTATGGCTCTGTTTTCTTTAGGAACACGTTCCCAGTCTTCATTTTGGCATGGGCATTATCTCAATCACTCTAGAAAATACTCCCTCCTGATTAAAGCCTGGCTTCTTTACAAGCCTTATTTTATCTGTTAAATATATCCATATCTCCTTTCTAAAACCACACAGGAGGTCTAGAACAACATCCAAGAATCTCCAGGACAAAAAACCTTTATTTTCCTTAACTTCTTTCCAAACTGTCTCTCATGTCAGACAAAATATTTATGTCTGTTTCCTCTGTAGACTCGGTATAATCAGAGACACTAATTTACTGTGAGTGGAAAGTCTAAATTCTGTGTTCGAGGGCTAGTATTCCTGTATTACGCCGTTATCTGACATATTGAGGCTATATCTTTTTTTCTCTTTTAGAATAGAGAGATAAAAGAAAAAAATATATTCAGGTTCAAACACTATATTACATATTGAGATAATTTAGTAAAGCCCAGATATCAATGGCAATGGAAAACTACCAAAGGCCCCGGTCACAGGGAAGGTTTTGGCCTGAGATCAGGGACACAGGAAATGGGTGCGATCTCACCACAACATCTGGGAAGTGGCACGCACCCATCCTCGATCCGTCCCTAAAGCCAGAAAACCCGCTGCAAAAAAGAACCACCTACAGAGGAGGATTTACCTGGAATGCTGCATCAAGCGCGGCCGTGGGATCGCCGCGCGCCCGTCGTCCGGAGCAATCCAGGCTCCCGGCCGAACTGCACATGCGCACACATGCGCAGTTTGGCTGCCGCGCTCTTCCTTCAGTGGCTTCCCCCCCCCGGCATCTGTTCGTGCTGGGGAGGCACTGCGCGGCGGCTCAGGGGATCTATGCGATCCCGCCGCCACATGTCTCTTTTGGTGCGACTTTCAAAAGCCACACTTTGCCCGTGCTCCCCCCACCCCGTGTGGCAGGGGCCAAATAAAACCTTAAAGAAAGCAGTATGCTTAGTAAGGATTTGTGCTGGATGCAAATTGCCTCATTGTTTCTTCCAACAGGGATCTGTACATGCACCAAGAGCCTTCCTCTATATGACACTTTTTTCTAATATGGCTTCTGGCCAGTATTTCAGTCATCTTGGTTGCCCTGACAGGTAATTTACACAGAGAGAGAGACAGAATACAATCCTGTTCATTCTTCTGAACCTTAGATGCTTTTAGTACCATCAACAACATATCCTTCTGGACTGTCTCTCTGGGTAGGGTTAGGAGACATTTCCTTCTAGTGCTGCTACTAGCTGCTGCGGGTGAATTCAGAAAGGTGATGGTAGATGATTATTTTTGTATCCTAAGAGATCTGTGTTATGGTTTAACACAGGGGTCAATTATTTATGACGATTAAAGCAGAAAGTGCCAAAGCATTTTCTTGGTTACAACTGAACAACAAGAAGACAAAAGTAATGACTACTGAAGAAATATACAACTTCAAGGCTGATGATGAAGACACTGAAATTGTTAAAGATTTTCTATTCCTTGGCTGAATCATCAATCAAAAGGAAGACTGCAACCTAGAAATCAGAAGGAGACTGAAACTGGGAAGGGCAGCCATGAAGAAACTAGAAAAGATCCCTCGGAGTAAGGCAACCAAGATCAAGATAATTCATACTGTAGTGTTTCCCATTACGATGTATACACTATGTACTAGACTTACCAGGGTACCATGACTCCACAGTAGTGGGGAACTGTTTAAGATGGTCCACCCCCATAGCCTGATGGATGGAATAGATTTTCAGATGGTATTAGAGGATTTTTGTGAAGATATGGCCAGAGCTCCTATCAATGCCCTGGTTGACCTCTGGAATGGGGAAATTACCTGAGCTATTGACAGGATTGCACATAGGAGCCCTCTCTCAAGTCAAAGGCCTTGGGCAGACTCTTGGTTTACTGAGGGGCTGTGGACAATGAAAAGACAGGGGAGATGGCCACAGTGAAGGTGGAAAAAGACTAGGGATGAATCCAACCAGGCACAGGCTAGAGCACATTTGAAAGCCTACTCCATAGCTCTGATAGAGACAAAGGTCAGGGGCCTATTGGGTTCTGACTGACAGGAGGAGGACTGCTCTGCAGCCCACTGTGATCATTTTGCTAAATACTTTGAGGATAAAATCTCTCCCATCTATTCCAACTTGAATGGTAGATTAACAGCAACAGGACTGAATGGTCATAAGAAGAAGAGCCCTGCTGGATCAGACCAATGGTTCATTTAGTCCAGCATCCTCTCTCACTCAGTGGCCAATCAGTTCCTCTGGAGGGCCAACAACAGGGCATAGAGGCCGAGACTTTCCCCTGATGTTGCCTTCTAGCTGTGAGATTCAATGGTTTCGTGCCTCTGAATGTGGAGGTTCCCCTCAGTCACCATGGCTAGTAGCCATTGATAGACTTATCCTCCGTGAATCCATCTAACCCATTTTAAAAACTGTTTATCCCTGTGGTCCTCTTAGGCTGCCAATTTGTCCAATTGTGGGGGATAACTTTCAATTTGTGCAGTTTGAGGATATGGACAGGATTCTGGGAAGTTTGAAACCTACCACCTGTCTATATGATCCTTGCCCCTCCTGGCTGCTTAAATCCACTGAGGGGGCTGGCCTACTGGGTCTGAGAGACAAGAAATGCCTCCCTGAGAGACAGGGTGGTTGCTCCTGCCTTGATGTGGGCAGTGTTGCATCCACTCCTGAGGAAACCTACTCTGGACCCAGGAGAGTTGAATAACTACCATCCAGTCTCAAATATACCATCCTTGAGCGAGGTGACTGAACAAGTGGTGGCTGGCCAACTTCAGAGATTCCTGAATGAAGTGGATTGTTTAGATCCATTCCAATCTGGTTTCAGGCCTGGTTATGGGACTGAAATGACCTTAGTCACCCTGGTGGATGACATGCACTAGGAGGCAGATGAGGGAGTTGTGACCCTGTTAAGAGCCCTGGATTTCTCTGCAGCTTTCAGTACCATCGATCATGGTATCCTTCTGGATCGCCTTTCAGGAATGGGACTGGGAGGCACTCTTCTGTAGTGATGCCAGTCCTACTTCAAGGTTAGGTTTCAGAATGTGGTGCTGGGGGACTGCTGCTCTGCCCCTTCACCTTTGGCCAACAGGGTTCTCCAAACTTCTATCTTATCCCCCATGTTTTTCAACATCTATGTAAAGCTGCTGAGTGAGGTCATCTGGAGATCTGGGCACAGTTGCCATCAATATGCAGATGATACTCACCTCTACCTTGTGATACCAGCAGATCCCACGGAGGCTGTAGGACCTATGAGCAGGAGGCTGGAGGCAGTTTTGGAATGGATGAGGGCTAACAAGCTGAAACTTAATCCTGACAAAATAGAGAAGCTATTGGTGGAGAGAGGGTCTGACCCAGGAAATTGGTCATCTCTGTTCAGGAAGGCCTTGCACTCCCCCTAAAGGAAGAGGTTCACAGCTTGATAGTGCTCCTGGACTCAGGCCTCTTGTTGGACACACAGATGGGAGTGCTGGTCAGGAGTACCTTTTACCAGCTGGTGAGCCAGCTATAGCCCTTTCTGGACAGAAAGGAGCTTACCACTGTGGTGCATGTCCTGGTAACACCTAGACCAATTTCCCAAAAGTTGCCACTCCACCCTCACTCTTTCCTTTCCCCCGATTGTATGCATCAATTTCCCACTATTTGCTGCACGGCTGCATTTTGATTCACAGCTTTGCCCGATTTCCCCCGCATCTTCTCAATTCTGTTTTTTGAGGATCCAGAAGAACCGGGAGAAATCGTGTGAAGCTGTGGGTCAAAATGCGGCCACGCAGCAAATAGTGGGAAATTGATGCATAAAATCAGGGGGAAGGGAAGAGTGAGGGCGGAGCAGCGACTTGTGGAAAATTGGTCCTATATTAAATTACTGCAATGTATTCTATGTGGGGCTGTTCCTGAAGACTGTCCAGAAGCTACAGTTGGTACAGAATGCTGCAGCCAGAGTGTTGACTGGAGTGGGTCATCAAGACCATACCTATCCAGTTTTGTTCTGTCTACACTGGCTTTCAGTTTCTTCCAGGCTCTATTCAAGGTGCTGGTTTTGACCTTAAGAACCACTTCATCCCATATGAACCTAGCCATACACCCTGGTCTTCTCTGGAGGCTCTGCTATCTGAAGGCAGTTTTTAATTAAATTATTTTATTATTTTAACTATATTTTAATTGCTCAAATGTTTTAATATTTTAATATTCACCACCTTATGGACCCTGACAGAGTGGAAAGGCAACATAAAAACATTTTAAATAAACTAACAAAAATATGGATGGGCATGCAAGTAGGACAGGAAGAAAGCTGATTTATTTGAAATGTGTTGCAGGAGAGTTTTAAGGATACCACAGACCACCAAAAGAACAAATAAGTGGTTGATAATCAGATCAAGCTTGAACTCTCTGTAGACACTAAAATGACTAAACTGAGGCTATTGTACTTTGGTCACATCATAAGAAAACAAGACTCACTGGAAAAGGAAAGAGCACAAGTCCAGTCGCACCTAAAACATTAACAAAATTTGTGGCAGAATATGAGCTTTTGTGAGTCACTACTCACTTCTTCAGATACAGCTAGAATGTGAGTCCATTTGTCCTTATATCTTGGAAAGTGAAGTGAATTCAGATGCCGAATGAAAATAGCAGGCCAATGACAATAGTAGGCAAATGACAATAGCAGGTTTGATTAGATTACAAAAGAGTAAGTGTCCAGTAGCACCTTAAAGAGTAAAAAAAAATTGTGGAAGAGTATGAGCTTTCTTGAGTCACTGCTCACTTTTTCAGATACAGCTAGAATGTGAGTCCCTCTGTCCTGTATATTGGAAAGTGGAGTGATTCTAGCGGTATCTGAAGAAGTGAGCAGTGACTCATGAGAGCTCATACCCTATCACAAATTTTGTTTGTCTTTAAGGTGCTACTGGACTCTTTTCTACTGCTACAGAAAGACTAACACGGCTACCCATCTTGATTAGATTAGGTGTGATATGCAGAGGGGTAGTAGGCATGGAGAAATCAGCATTGGTAATGAGGCAGGAAACCTAAGTCTTGATGCAGTCAAGGAGTTTGCATTGTCTTGACCTTCACTATCAGTTGCAATTTAACAATCTCTCTTTTTAATCTCCCTTTGAAATTCCTTTGTAAGAGAACTGCTACTCTTAGGTTAGTTGCTGTTAATGATCAGACGTTTTGGAGGTAATTATTTCATAGGATCTCCATATGTTGGAAGCAACTTGATGACACTTAACACACATAGGCTGCAGTCACATGGAGCATTAGCCACGCTACAGAGACGGAAGATAGGTGGATTTTCCGGGCGCGAGCAAACCGCAACATCTGGGAAGCGTAGAGCTCCCATGGCTAACCCAAGGCTTCCCGCTGAAGATGTGCCGTAAAAAACTAGTACCTCTGAGGTACTAGTTTCCGGAAACCACGGGGCAAGGGCGGGCATCTGATCACGTTTCCTGTGGTAGCTCGTGGCATCCGGTGCCCGCCCATGTCCCGTCACAAAAAGGTTTTTTTTCCCCCAAGTCTCCATGGGATGCGCACAAGCACCCAACGGTTCATGCGCATACTTCAGTTAAAAAAAACCACAACCCTCGCCGCGCCGCTTCTTTGCCGTGCCACAGGATTGACATATGATCGGCACTTCCCCCCGAACCACGGGACATCGGCGGGACGTTTGATCTGGCAGCCGCACGGTAGTTTGCTCCGAGGCAAACAGCCATGCCTCCCCCCCCCCGCGATATCCGGCCCGTGTGACCAGGGCCACACATAATTTTGTTCCTCATCCTGTTCATCATGCAACTGATGGAAGAAGTTATTTGGAGTGAGATATGCTGAAAACACTCATTAAAGTCAAGACAGGAGGAGCTGGATATTTGATAAACAGAAATTTAAACCACAGCATATGAAGACAGACTTTATGGTAGATTGAAAAGGCCAGGGAGGTGGTGTTCAATGTGTTATCAGTGGAGTTGTGCCAGCCCTTCAAGAACAAGTTCACAATTGAAGGGAGCTGTTTTATTAGTCCTTATTTTGAAGGTCCCTGTGGCTTTTTTGGCGCCAAGTGCATACTTTTATCTTTGGCTGATGCAGCAGCCATGGTCCTTTCTGAAAAGATACAGACTTGCCACAGTTATTCAGACCCTATTGCTGTCCAGACTTGATTACTGCAGTGTTATGCTCATAGGACTCCTTGTAAAGAGTACCTGGAAATATCATCTAGTTCAGATCACAGTGGCCAGGTTATTGATTGGTACTGGTTGACTGAACCACAACTCGACCTATTAAAAACTTTTCATTGATTTCCTATTTCTTCTAAGCACAATTCAAAGTGCTGGTTTTGATCAAAAGTCCTGTCAGACTTGGAAAGATGACTATCCCAATTTTTCTGCAAGAATTTTGGTATATTTCATCTATACTACCGATAGAAACTCACCAAGGGTATTGGGGGGAGAAACTGCACTTGCTGAAGGTCTTCCTGGAATGTCAAAGGCTCAGAGAGCCTGTTAAGAAAAAGAATGGCAACTCTTATTGGTCCTGGCTTAGAGTCAACTTGGGAAACAGCATGGTGCCAGCTTTGAGGAATTAGTATTGGAATTTGTGGGTTGATAATGTTTGCTTTTGAGGAAGTGCATTGCTGGTGTTTGCTTGCTTGGGTATTGATTTCCCAACCACTTAATTATGTTACTGCTATTTTGGCTGGTTTCCCAAAGAATGTGTAGTGTGCTCTTATTGTGGGTGTATTTAGTGGTTAGATATAAATGATAGAATAGGGAATGTGGGAGCATGTGGCTTTGGCTGGCTGGAAAATAAAAAAAGAATAGGGAAATGGGACCATGAGACTTTGGGACAAAAGCAATGATGTTATACTTAAAACTGTCTCAACCATTCCTTTCAAAATTTCATCTTTAATTTTTGATTGTATAGGAGAAAACAAAGGAAAGGGAGAAATGGAGATACCATGGCAGGGATTCAGAAAAGTCTTCTATCTCCTCCCGTGTCTGTAACAACCAGTGCTTGAGTTGTGGGGAAGGGGCTATGAGCCTATGAATCCTCATAAATTTTTGCCCCTCTGTCCAAAGTATCCATGTAGAACAATTTTCATGTTAAAGCAGCTATCGACCGGTGTCCAACTTGCCCTTTTGGGGCAAGTTGATTGAGAGGGTGGTGGCGACGCAGCTGCAGGGTTTCCTAGATGACACTTCCACCCTTGACCCATTCCAGTCCGGCTTTCGACCCGGGCATGGAGCGGAGACTGTACTGGTCACCCTTACTGACGACCTCCGTAGACATCTGGATCAGGGCGGCGTGGCGGCACTGTTGTTACTCGATCTGTCAGCCGCATTTGACACGGTCGACCATCAGTTGCTTGCCTGTCGCCTTGCCGACGTGGGGATTCAGGGGCTCGCCCTTCAATGGCTTGTCTCTTTCCTCCAAGGTCGGGGACAGAGGGTGGAATTAGGGGAGCAGCGGTCCCGGAGGTACCCGCTTGAATGCGGTGTGCCCCAGGGGGCAGTTCTCTCCCCGATACTATTTAACATCTATATGCGCCCCCTCGCCCAGATTGTCCGGAGGTATGGGCTTGGGTGTCATCAATATCTGATGTTGGGCGGCCAGTCGGACTCTGAACCAGAAGATCTGCACCGGGCGTTGCAGGCCGTATCTGGATGGCTCAGGCTGAGTCGGTTGAAGCTGAACCCGGCGAAGACGGAGGTCCTGTGTCTGGGCCGGAACGGAAAGGGATTGGGGCTCCCGCTCCCGGCCTTCGATGGGGCACCGCTGGTGCCAGCTTCGGAGGTTAGGAGTTTGGGAGTGCTCCTGGACTCCACCTTATCGATGGAGGCCCAGGTAGCAGCCACTGCCAAAGCGGCCTTTTACCATCTTCGGCTGGTGCGGCAGTTGGTCCCCTTTCTCAGCCGCGAAGACCTAGCCACAGTGATCCACGCGACGGTCACCTCAAGGCTAGACTACTGCAACGCTCTCTACATGGGGCTGCCTTTGTCGCTGATTCGGAGGCTGCAGCTAGTGCAGAATGCGGCGGCCAGGCTGGTTGCTGGTGTCTCGAAATGGGATCACATCCAGCCTGTGCTCAAAGCGCTGCACTGGCTGCCTATAGCATACCGGATTCGCTTCAAAGTGCTGGTCGTTACCTTTAAAGCCCTACATGGCCAGGGTCCAGCATATCTGAGGGACCGCCTTGCCCCACATAGACCCCAAAGAGCACTTCGGTCGGGGTTGCTACATCGCCTTGCGATCCCGGGCCCGAAAGAGGCCAGGCTTGCGGCCACTAGGGCCAGGTCCTTTTCGGTGGTGGCTCCTATCTGGTGGAATGAGCTCCCAGAAGAGATCAGGGCCCTGCGGGACCTGATGCAGTTCCGCAGGGCCTGTAAGACGGAGCTCTTCCGCCAGGCTTTTGAATAGGAGCCGCCCCCACCACCACTACCATCAACGAGGACCATCCCTACAGCACCGCCGGAGGTCAAGTGGCTAATAATATCAGGGGGGCCACAGTAACCTCCCCTTGAATGGATAGGGTTGTGCAATACTGGAGAGAGGGTTGTGTAGTCACGCGGGATCCTTGGGTGTTCCCATGTATAAATTGTTTTAAATTCTGTTTTTATTGTATTTTATTGCACCTTTGTGCCTTACGGTTGTAAGCCGCCCTGAGCCCGCACGCGGGGAGGGCGGGGTATAAATGAAATTAAATAAATAAATAACTAAATAAAGCAGGAACTATTGTCAGGGGCTCCTCTCCATTTCCAAGCCGAAAAGCCAGCACTGTCCGAAGACATTTCTGTGGTCATGTGGCCGGCATGGAACACTATTACCTTCCCACCAAAGTGGTACCTATTTATCTACTTGCAATTTCTTGCTTTTGAACTGCTAGGTTGGCAGGAGCTGGGGCCAGAGATGGGAGTTCACTCATGTGGCTCTAGGGTCTTGAACTGCCGAATTACAGACCTTCCGGTCTGAAGCTCTGCATCTTAACTTCTGAGCCACCGTGGCCCTCATAAATATTTTATATATAAATATTTTAATTAACTAATAATTGAGAGAAGGCAGCATGGTATAGCCAGATCTCGTCAGATCTCAGAAGTTTAGCAGCGTTGGTACTTGGAAGGGAGACCACCATGGAAAACTCTGCAGTGAAAGGCAATGGCAAACCAACTCTCCTCGATCACTTGCCTGGAAAGCCCCTTTGTGGGGTCACCATAAATCAGCTGCCACTTGATTGTACTTTACACTGACACCTCTCTGAACCATTCTAGGCCCATTAGGGGTAACCAGAAGTCACTATGACTTCCAGTCTTGTAAGCACGCACACACACACACAATACTCACTCCCCCAAAACAATTACACTTGAATTGCCAGTAGACTGTGTTTTAACCAAGTGTGTGTAGGGTTACTTCTAGGGGTGTGCACCCAAAAATTGAGTTTTTGGGGTTCAGGTATACCAAACCCCCCCCCAAATGGATATATATTGATATTCCCAAATCCAAATATCAGTATTGTATTGGGATTCAGGAAGTGATCTGTATTGCTGAAAATATTCAGCTGGGAGAAATGTTTCCATGCCTCCCCGCCCCTTTCCCAGCTGGCCTGCCAAGGCAGGTTGGCTGGGAATGGGGAGACAGAAGGGAAGGGGGGCATTTAAACATGCCACCCTGATCTGTCATCCCTTCCCCAGCTGGCCTGCCAAAGCAGGATGGCTGGGGAGAGAAGAAAGATAGAGAAGGCATTTATTTATTTATTTATTTTATATCCCACCCTCCCTGCCAAAGCAGGCTCAGGGCGGCTTACATAAAAAGTTAAAACACATAAAACAGCAATTATAAAATAAATCATAAAGTGCTAGTGACAGTCAGTGGAATACAGTCAGTGTTGATGTTCAGCTGTTATCTTAACCCATTTATGTCGGTGGGCACAGGCTGCTGATGGTGGTTCCAGGGAGCAGGGCCTTGGCCACTGTTCAGTTATTAGATGTGGCTCCTTGATTAAAGGCCTGGTAAAAGAGCTCCGCCCTGCAAGTCCTGCGAAACTGTAGAAGGTCTCGCAGGACCCTAATGTGTTTTGGGAGCTTGTTCCACCAATGTGGAGCCACCACTTAAAAGGCCCTGTACCTGTTTGTGTCCAGGCTGGCCTCTTTGGAACCAGGGAGGACCAGATGATTTTAAGACCCTGAATGCAGTGCTTTCTGGGGAACATGTGGGAAAAGGTGGTCCCTCAGGTATATAGGCTCCTGACCATAAAGGGCTTTAAAGGTAAGAACCAGCACCTTGAAGCAAATTCAGTATGCTATAAGCAGCCAGCGCAGTGCTTTCAGTGCAGGCTGGATGTACTCCTGCATGGGGAGACCCAACAAAAGCCTGGTCATGGTGTTTTGCACCAGCTGTAGCTTCTGGATTTGGGACAAGGGCAGCCCCATGTAGAGAGCATTACAGTAGTCTAATCTTGAGGTGACCATTGCATGGATCACTGCTGCCAAGTCGCTGTGTTTAAGGAACGGAACCAACTGCCTAATCAGCTGAAGATGATAAAAGGCTGACTTGACAGTGGCTGCTACCTGGGTCTCCATTGTTAAGGAGGCATCCAACCCTCCCCAGTCTGTCATCCCTTTCCCAGCTGGCCCACCAAAGCAGGTTGGCTGGAGAAAAAAGAAAGCTAGAGAAGGCACGGGAATGTCTCTTTCCCAGCTGACCTGCTGAGGCAGGTTGGCTGGGGAAGGGAAGAAGTCTTGGGAAGACATGTTTCCATGCCTCCCTGGCTCCTTTCCCAGCTGACCAGCTGAGGCAGGTTGGCTGGGAATGGGGAGACAGAAGGGAAGGGGGGCATTTAAACATGCTTCCCCATGGCTGGAAGGCATTTCAACACTCCCTTTTGCTCCCCCCACCTCAGAGCACAGGAAGCAAAAGGGACTACTGAAATGGATCAGCCTTCTATTAGGGATCAATTTATTGGTAGCCGAATCAAATTAGACAATCTGATTTGGCTGAATAAATGCCTGGAAAGTATTGATAAGGTATTTTTCGGGTATTTTCTTGTTCGTTATATGCCAAATACAATTGCAGATAGGGGTGAGCAACTTTAAGGTGGGGTCTGGAGTTCTCCCGGAATGATAACTAATCTACACACTACAAAGATCAGTTGACCAGAAGGAGTGGCAGCTTTGGGAGGCAGACTATTCAGAGTCTAGGAGAAACAGAGGGCCTAGAGTGGCTACAGAGGGTAGGTGCTCTCAGACTTTAGTTTCTCCTAAGGTATACTATAGAGTTATTGACTGCCAAGATACTGAATGCCAGAGGCTGTGTGGAGATGAAGAGATGGATGAGACTGCTGTTGGGTGATGTGTTTTTTTTATTTAAAATTTAGGGGGGAAATTTGAAAAGGATTTTTAGTGGGTTTTTTAGATTACGTGGGATAACTGGATAGGAGCCATGTATACCAGCTGTCCTAACTCGGGACTGGGTTGCCCCACCCCCACCACACTCTCCTGGGGTGAACAATGGTCTGGAGAGGGTGGGACAGCCAAACAACCCACAGTCAACCCCAGCAACAGAGGTCAGTGTGTCTGCAAACCCCACATGGCGGGCAGTGCTCTTGCAATGCCCCTGCCCATGGCCAAGAGCAGCCTACCCTAAGAGGGCCTGGAACCGGGAGCATGGACAAGGAAACAAAGTACCAGTCTGGAACCAGCGGGGGAGACACCAAGGGCCACCCAGGTGAAGGCGCCGTCAGGACCCAGCCACTACTTACCAGTTGGGACCAGGACGATGGCACTGCGTGCACTTTCCCCGCCATCAGAGGAGCCACCAGGACAAGACCCACCACCCTGCAGTGACGCACTAGGGAAGATGGGGCAGCCCAATCATGAGAGTGAGTACCCTGAGCTGAGGGCATGGCCACAGTGCCAGTGAGGGCCTCGTTCGGCCTGAAGAACGAAAATGGAGCACCGTCCAGCCCGTGTCCCGAGGCAAAGGCTCAGGACCACGCCCAGCTGCAGAGAGAATCTGTGGTCTCGCAGGGAGGGGCGGAGCCCGAGGGGATGATGAGACCTCAACCTGACCAATGGAACCATGCGGCACCCGACAGATGTCTGGAAGAGCCACTCAGGGTTGAGGGGAGGGGAGGAGGGAAATGTGTGGGCTGAAAAAGGAAATAAAAGGGGGAGAGAATGCTGAAGCCAGGGAGGAAGTTGGAGGACTGAGCTGACAGGCAGGCAGATGCGAAAGAGAGAGAGAGAAGGGTCAAAGTCCAGAGAAAGCCTGAACTCCTGAATGGGGTGTTAGTCCCTGCAGTGGGTGTCACGGCCCAAAGGGCTACCCCCATGTCTGAGGATCCTGGCGGAACCCCTAAGAATCCCATTCCATCCTGCCCCAACAGTGATATAGCGTGGCCGCCAAGTACCCACTCGACACCAGCACAAGTATTTAGAATTTAAGGATTAATACAACATATAGAACACATGAATACAGAAGTCTACAATTGACATAAAGTAGGGGGGAGTGATATGAGGTAGGAAATTTTTTTTTTTAATTTTGGTAGAAGTATGTGACTTTACAGTAAGGGAAGTAATTGGAAGAGTGGACCTCTGCCCTCACTGGAATTTGGGGATTAGAGGGAACTCAGCAGAGTAGAATCCACCCTCCAAAGCTGATTTGGGGATTAGAGGGAACTCAGCAGAGATATGAAGTCACTCTAGGATTTTTGTTTCTCTATGGTAAACCATAGAATCCACCCTCCAAAGCCGTAATTTATTTGAGAAGGACTGATCTCTGTAATCTGGAGATGAGTTGTAATTCTAAGAGAACTCCAGGCCCTACACTCAAGTTATTAAACTTATCTGCAAAATAGTCCTATGCACTCTTGGTTAAGACACAATCTCATGGAAACTGTCGGAGTGTTGATATTGCCTTCACTGGCTTGAAGAAGAAGAAGAAGAGAAGAAGAGATTGGATTTATACCCCGCCCTTCACTTGGAGTCTCAGAGTGGCTTACAAACTCCTTTCCCTTTCCCTCCCCACAACAGACACCCTGTGAGGTGGGTGGGGCTGAGAGAACTCTGATGCAAACTGCTCTTTCAGATACAGCTGTGCCAGAGCTTGTGACTGACCCAAGGTCACATCAGCAGGTGCAAGTGGAGGAGTGGGGAATCAAACCCGGTTGTCCCAGATTAGAGTCTGCACACTTAACCACTACACCAAACTGGCTCTCTTGGAAGCAAGACTTACTGAGAATCGGGTTTACAATTACCTGACTACTCCCTCTGCACTAGGGTTTAAGTTCTAAAATGTGAGGTACCAGCTTGTCTGAAAGATCTGACTGAAATCCTTTCTCCTAATCACAGCTGTGCAGTTCGCTATGTTTAATCAAGGAACTCTGCGCATTCTCAGAGTTTCTTTTTTTCATTTCTTCATAAACTTAACTCTTGGATTTGTGATTAGGTCTTGGAACTAAGTCCCGCAAATGGATCAAATACTTCAAATTTACCAGTTCAGCCAAATCATTGGGATTGACATCACCGCCAATACAGATAGCCAGAATTAAAAGTCAAGTACAAAGGACTCAGGAGAATTCAGCAAGATCCTGGTTTGTATTGTTATTCATTGTGGTTTTAAGAGTAAAACTGAAGTGGTTTATACACCTCCTGTACAGCATGGTTCAGAAGAAAGGTTGCCAGTCATATCACACTGGTCCCGCTCCAGTGATCTTAAGAGCAGTCTGACATGCAGTCCCTTAATATATGAATTGTTTGACATCAGTTTTATCAATAAAGCTTCACCTGCATTAATTGCTGCATTGACAAGTTCAGTCAATTAAAAGTACAGGAAAAAATGGCAGGCAGCAGAGGAACCCACCTAATATAGAAATTGAGGAATGATGTCTCAGTACATTCTCCTTCCACCCAGCCTCCTTGGTCTGTCATATAAATGTTTGTATTTTGAACATTAAACACACATTAGGAAACCACGCACATTTTCCTTGAAACTGCCACCCTTTTCAGGAAAGGGAAGCAGAAAATTGCAACAGTGCTACATGCAACAACAAAAATCTCTTATTAAGTTTTCCTGTATTAAATATAAAACATTTTCATTTCCTTTGTATAGGAAATTCAATAGGACTAGGAAAAAGGGGTCACCCAAGTACTACGACTCCCACTATAAAAAGTGATCAGTGTTAATATTCCTTTTTCAGCTTTCATGTGACTGCAAATAACCAAACAGATAAAATATGGCTTTCATAAAACTGCAGGTACTGGAGAGAGAATTAGCATGAGAGATGGAGCAGGCAACTTGCTTACAGAAGGCTGGCCAAGAGCTCATATTTACACTATGAAATTTAAATAGCTTTCTCTTAAGGTTGTGTTGAATTTTTCATTGGAGAACAACATACTGGCTCACTTGCACATATTCCTGGGATTGTTTTCAAAGTAGCAGGAACTTGTGCAGGCTTTATTTACTTATAAAAATCTTATATCTATTGGGTTTTAAGAAATAATAGGCCCTTTCAAACGTTCTGTTTTGGCACCTAAACTGTATGTTATGGGAGGGTGTGCTATGCTGTATTCTGGTGATATGAACAGACACTATTTTGCATGAATGGGGCGACACATGTATTTTCCATGTGTGTACAACTTCAGGATGCATGAATGTGTTCCTTTAAACATCTGGGGCTCAGTTTGCATGTACCAAAGACATAGTAAAAGGTAAAGGTTTCCCTTGCTCCAAAGCCAGTCGAATCCAACTCTAGGGCTGCCCCATTCACACAAAATGGCAACCATGCATGTTGAGAGAATCGCATGTAGTGCCCACTCTGAAAATGTGTTGTCGAAGCACCAAAACTGAAAATCCAAAAAGGCAAATAAATAGCAAATAGAGAAACTTTCAAGAATTCAAACAAGTCCTCTTCTACTAAAGTGGGAAGGGGGGAGAGAGGACTGTGAAGCAATCTGCACATCTCTCTCTCTCTCTCTCTCTCTCTCTCTCTTTCATTCTTGCACACACACATTAACGTAACCTATGATTTTGCCTCACTAGGAAAATATATGACTACTTCTGGGGATTTTAAAAGGACTTGCTTTCTGTTCAAATGTAAACATATATATCCCTTCCAATTTAATCCTCAAATTGAATTCAGGCACAAGTAATTTAGTGGTCAAATGAGGTTATTCATGGTATGTCCAGGACAATTTTAGTATCTGGAGAACAAGAGGTCACAGACTAAAGTTAAGAAGGGGGCTTAAGCCAATAAGAAATTCAAGTAGACTTTAATGACATAACGGAGGGTTAAATTAAGGAACACACTGTTGAAAGCAGCATGGGATGCACAAACTGTAAATCAGTTCAAGAAAGAACTCAGAGAGAGGAAATCTAAAAGTAAAACAAAGGCTCAGGCTCTGTTTAAAAGTATGGCCAAGGTTAACAGGGCAGGCTGCTCTGGTACTCTCCCATCCAGTGGTTCTAAACCAAAATGCAACTTGTGTGTCATACATAAATGATCTCTATCTTTTGCTCTAAGTTACTGACTATAATTTTTTTACCAAAACCTAACCTGCAGTAGAAAACAATTAAAATTTAAAACTCAGTCAGAAAACAACAGCTACACACCTTGCCTTACAACTCAGAAAAAGTGGACAATGTAGGAATCCTCCACACCCTCTGTAGAACCAGAGCTGCTACCAAAGCACATTGTGTAATGTTGGAGCTGCTACTGAGAAACATTCAGCCTGTGGTATGGCTAACTGATCATCTAGCAAAGAAGATTCTGCCGGGGGAGGCCCTGGAGGGATCTATGACGATAAGGTTATGGGTGGAAGGCACATGATACAGCAATCTCACTGGAAATAAACTTTCTGAATCAGGCCACAACCTAGATGAACCCTTCTGGGAACCTTTTGGAAGCTACCATGGGATTCATGACGATAAAAGGTGGGATTTGAATGTGATTGTCATGTCTTACCCCAGGGTCTCAGACTGAGGCTGCAGTCACACACACTAAATAATCCACTTTCAATCCACTGTCAGTGTACTTTCCAACTGGATTTTACTGCATAAACTGGCAAAATCCAGTTGGAAAGTCTATTGAAAGTGGATTGAAAGTGGATTATTTAGTGTGTGTGATCGCAGTCTACGTTTCTAGATCCCAGTTAGCGTGGGTCAAGCTCCTTAATGATTCCTCCTTGGCCCTCTGCCCAAACTCAGTGTTCTTTTTCTCCCCCCCCCCTTTCTCTTGCAGGCATCTCATGTTCCCTGTGCATTCCACTGCACCATTGATCCAACTTCTGTGTACCATCTTTCAAACAAACCAACAAGTGAAGGGCCCCCGGCTTGGCCCCTTTCCTTGTCCTTCCCTCTTCCTTAGGGTTATAGTCACCATTTGTACAGCTGGCAGGCTTGCCTTCACTCCCAGCATCCTCTGTCTGGTGAGGATCCCCAGGCTTATGCCTCAGCCCCCTGCATGGGTGGCAGTGATGTCTTGTCACTTCTGGCCTGGCTGGCTGGAACAATCCACAGGCACCCAGGATGGGGGACCCTCAGCTGGTTCACCATAAAGATAAAATATATGGGGTGATACATGGTCTGATGGGTTAAGGCTTTTGAGCTCTGTGATGGCTCAGTGCTACCAAAATGTAGATATGCTGTCCCCAGTTATATTCATTATGCTGGAGGTCTTGTAATCCTCTGTCCAGCTGTAGAACATCACACTGGACTGGTTGGTAAAAGTGCCCTGCTGCAGCAGTTGTTGAAAAGGCATACTTGTGGGCACCAAGCTGTTGGTGAAGGATTAAAGCACTGGTGCGAAACAGGAGGAAAAATATTTTATGTTGTACTGGTACTTACTTTACAAGTCACAATGGTGCAGGAAAAGTGGCTGGTCTTACAGGTTTGCTTTAAGAGACTGGTTGTCCCCTTTGGTCGCCCAGGAACCTTGTTTTCTCTAGGTTACGGCAGAAAACATTTTCTGTTTTATAACATGTGAAACAGAGACATCCATTGAAAATATTCTTAATAGAGAAAAAACCTACTGAACCAGAGTTTAGAGCTTTTAGGCATGAGCAAATATTTTAGGATCATTTTGCTAACATCAGACTTTCAGATGCTATAAATGCTTCAGTTCTTGGCTTCATGCAGTTCTGGAGGGGGCACAGCTCCGGAGCAGAACATATGCTTTGCATGCAGAAAGTCCCATGTTCAATCAATTGTGTCTTGAGTGTTGTTCTCAGATTGCTGGTCTAGAAATGACATCCTGCCTGAGACCTTGGACAGATATTGACAGATTAGGCTACTGCATAGCAAGCTAGATGGACTAGTGGCCTGCCTAAGTATCAGATAGTTTCACGTACAAGAGCTGGGATTCTGTGAAAACCATACCATTATTGGCCATGTTCTGACTCAAGATTGACCCCTGCAGTGCAACTAAAGTAAAATGTGACCTCTGGAACAAATAAATTGAAAGAGTGAATGTTCTGGAAGGTATCAGCGGTGTTACCTTTAATTGCCCTTGTTTATTGCTCCTTGATATCTACTATTATTATCTGATTTATTAATAGTGGTTTCATTTGGGGGGTGGGAGGTAGAAATCCTAGTTCCCTTTGTCTGCATATCCTTTGGCTCCAAGAGGTTCTTGAGAGGACATTTATTAGATTTAAACCAATACCTGGATGGCATTACTGCTAGAGCAGCAGAGCAGATTTTAACTGAATGTACATGGCAAATCTTGTTTTATGCCTCTCAACTGTTTCTTTCATAGCAGAAAGAGATAAAGAATTGATTAAGAAAAAACCCAGAAGAATAAATAAAAGTGAAAAATCTGCTGATGCAACACTACACCAAGAATTGCATGGCTTATTTTTAGATTTATGCGTGGAAGACAAAGAAATCCATACGAGCCCCTGCCTGTATCTCTCCTTCCAGCCCTTACAAAAAAGACAAGAGGGGAGGGGGGAGAGTAAGTGTAATCACCCTGGCATTATTCTATGGCAACACTTTTTCATTCTTGACTATTGATTTAAAGCTTCTCATTTTCCTTACCCTTGTCAAAACTCCATGCACACATCCTAAGCTTGGGAACAGAAATCAGTAGTGTCTTGTTTTGAGTGCCATTGCTTCACGATCTTAAACGGTCCCTAAACCCTTTTGTCAATACATATCGATGGGATCCACAGGCACTCTGAGTGATCCCACCCTTGAGGAGCATAAACCAATAGCAGGTTGGGAGGAGAGAAAAGGGAAAAGGTGGGAGGGGGGTGGTCTGCTCCAGGCTAGAGTTGGTAAGGCAACAACACAAAGCCCCGAATTGTCCATTGACAAAGTGTCAGACATTTCAAATCTTTGATTAGCTCTCTGGCTAATGCCATGCTAAGCAGAAACATTACTCTACACCCCTGAAGCAGAAGCAGGCACAATTGTGTGCGTGCACACACACACTCACACACACAAGTCTTCAGGGAAATTAAGCATTGCCGATGAAACAGTGTATGGAGAAAGTTCTTGGATAAATTAACAATGCAATTACATTGCATGACACGCAAGAAGATGGATGAGGAAAACTTGGTCTGTATC
Source organism: Gekko japonicus (assembly GCF_001447785.1). Lineage (NCBI taxonomy): Eukaryota > Metazoa > Chordata > Lepidosauria > Squamata > Gekkonidae > Gekko > Gekko japonicus. The sequence goes on from NW_015167059.1 coordinate 602,239, forward strand.
ATGTTCTGTTTTTAAATTGCAATTTATTTGAGGGTTTTAATGGATGCCTTATTAAAACATCTCGGCGTTGGTTGGGTTTCAGCGTATGTCACCGTGACCCATGATTGATGATACCCTCTGCTGCTTCCCTTGCACTTTTGCAAGGAATTTAAGCAGAGAGGGAATGAATAGAGTCCCAGATTTGTATTGATCATGGGAAGGTGCACTGCCTGAGAGCACAGTCTAATAACATTCTCTTCGTCGAGCAGCTCCACATGAAGGCATTTAATGCAAGAACTAAAATGTTATACTGTATGGAAGCAAACAGCAAACAAAAGGGTAAACAAAGGAGGAAGGCAAAAGTGAAGCCCAGGGAGAGGGAAGAGAAGGGAGCAGAAGGGAGCAGAGAGAATACGTACCTCAAAGCAATGCCATGCAATTCTCTAACAAGGCAAAGAATATAACCAGTACAACAAATGATCTAAAAGTAAAAATCTGTGATAATATCAGGCTAGAGTGGGTTGATGAGGGATGTGTAGAGGACACTCCAGCGAGTCAGTTTTCCATATACTATTTTAAAGGCCAGCACTAGACATAATGAGACTTCATGAAGGAACAGATAAATTGACATAAATGATTTACAGTGCAATCCTAAAAAGAGTTACGTGCTTCTAAGCCCATCAACATCAGTAGGCTTAGAAGAGTTGAACTTTGTTTAGGATTGCACCATTCATTTTCTTTCTTTTTTACATACCGTTGTCTTTCTGCTATATGTTATCATTAATCCTGTCACCTGTGGTAGACAATAATAGGGAGAGGGAACTGCAAATATTTTAACTACATCTGCTAGAAAGTTCTGCTGCACAAGTTCCTTTGGAATGGATAGAAGTTATGTGGGAGAGCTCTTAACCTGATCCCCTAATTCCACTGGGATTTGTGAACAGGGCATCCTGGCGGTTTACACTCAGTCTCCCTCTCTGCTCTTAATTTTGCTAGATTTAAGTAAGATCATAAGAAGGCAGTGTTAGAAGGGATGGTCATGATTTGTATGAAGTGATGTCTAATTAGAGTCTGGCCTATCAAGGTACATTATGGTAATCAGGGTTAAACAAAAGAAAGTAATGTGCCTTCATTGCTCTCAAGCCTTTGTCCACGGGGAAGGGGAGAGAAACAAATTGTTACAATTTGAATTTGGGCAGACAGACAAAAGAGAGTGGGAGCTTAGCTGAAATTGGGATACAGTTTTGGAGGAGTCATTGGCTGTGGTCAGATGAGCAATTTGATCCGATGACGTTGCTGTTCCCTTCTGGATTTAAAATGCACAATCAGACAGTGACATCTGCCTCCCATCCCCCAGTCATTGGCATCCTGTTCTGACCTTCCTTGGAATCAGAGTTATTAGGCACCAGGGAAAGTTCAGTCTTTACGGATGCCAGTGCTTCCACCCCACATTTCCAGATGTCTGAACTCCCCTGTTGCAAACTCAAGATTGTTGGGAAGTGTGAACCTTCCTGTATGTTTCCACCCCTTCCCCATTTTGATCATGCATAAGTGCATAATTGCCCCAGTACTGTCAATCACCACCTGTGTGTCCAAGCAGTCAAGTAGTCATAGCCATGGGAAAGTTATATGTGAGTGACAAATCCCCCCCCAACCCCTCTCTCCCATTTCTGCTTCAGAATTGTTGTTTGAGAGCATCCCTGATTGACACAAGAGTAAATATACTGAAGTCAATTGAACTACTCTTGTGTAAATCTGCATGATGCTTTCTCTCCCCTCTACGTATTCCTCAATTGAAAGGTGAAGAGATGGTGGCTGAGAGGGGCTGCAGTACTTGGCGGAGGGATCGCAGAGCTGTCAAAATGCACTGGTGCATAGAATGAATGCTTCTGTGCATGCACGACAGACATTTTTTTAAAAGGATGCCACCTGACCACCCACTTCATGGTTACCACGTAGCAATAATCTGAATGGTCAACCATAGAGTGAGCATGCAGTGAGGCAGGTTCAGGATGGAATGTCTGATCAAAACTCTCCATTACAAAAAGGCTAGATTAATTAGAGGCAGGGCCAGAGCACGCCAAGCCTGTCATCTGACCGCAGCTATTGTGTTGCATGCTGGTGGAGTTTAATTGCTCTTCCATGTTTAGGGTGCACTAATGCTGACTTGGATCCAGGGCGAGCATCAGCAAACCCCAAGTTGGGGCAGCTGCCATGGCCCAAGGGTTCTAGCAGGGCTTACTGATGGCAAAATTCCCCCTGTACACTCACTTGCTAGGGCATCACCACACATGCTCCCTGCTGCATGCACTGCCCAGTGCCACTGGGGAAAGGTCTGCAGGCAGCTGTGAGCATGGGCAGTGGGAAGGCTTGTGAGCAGCCAAGGACACACAAGCAGGCGGGTGGGAGGGAAAGAGGGCATATGTTTTTTTTTTTTTTCTAGCCAGGGCAGAGCCAGATATTGTATATGGAATTCATAACTTAGTTGGTTCATTTTAAACCCAAATACTTCCATCTTTCAATATTTCTTACCACAATGGACAGAGGAGGGATGGGTGCATGGAACTGTCTTCCCAAGTACCCACAAAACCTGGAACCAGCCTTGCTTGGATCCCATGGTTATTTTCTCTAAGAGGGGCAGTTTTAATCAATTCTCCACCCTACTGCTGCTCCTCAAGATCCCCTCTACCCTAGAAGCAGCCTTTCCGGGAGCATTTTGGACTGCAGCAGGAAGGGCAAAGCAAAAGTGTTTGGGTCTGCTGATGGAAATCCCTCCCATTAGTAGAAGTTTAATGTGAAATCTAAGACATGTATTAAAAAAAATAAGTCTCCAGTGGTCTCCTTGAATACAAGACCACAGTCTGTGTAAAGAGGCAATCCTTGGGACAGCCTTTCACATAACAATAGGAACACATCCCAGTGTGGATTTGGATTTTGCAGATGCTTTGCTTATTCAGTTTCAGGAAGAACCCCTGACTTCAGACTCCAAATGCTACCTTCCATCTTCCATCACATATCTTGTGAGATGAGGAGGAAAATTACTTCATATCAGCACTATTTCTGGTTAACTGCTATGCACATACTGCATTATGAATGGAGTTAACTTAAAAGTAAAATGACATAATCAGCTACAGATGAGCCGAAGCAGAATCACAACCATCCCTTGCTGATACGTTATGAACAAAATTCAATAACAGGTGATTATAATTTGAAACTGGGCTTGGATATTATGGTCTGGTTCTGGCTTGGCACTGAAGGGTCCTCAGTTTTCTTCCCAATCTTTGCAAGACTGTGATGGAGAGGAGACTTTCTGTTCATTACTCCAGACAGATAGCATTCTCTGCTTTCCCCCAGCTGCTCAGATTATTCCTTTCATTTATTGATATATTGATCCTACTGTCCTGCCAAGAACTGACTCCAAATTAACATTTTGCTAGAAATTTCAGTTCTAATTCAGTACAAAATGGTCTAAGGGAGAGACTTCTGCATTCAGGTAATGGTGAGGAGGAAGCCTGGCTGTTCCCTGCTCTGCCCCAGTGGCTTCATCAAAGGCAGTAGAAAGAACAAAGAAGGTAGTTCTTACCTAGAGTTGCATCCAGGTATGTAAAGTAAAGTTTAGATGTTTGCTCCTAAACTGATATGAAGGTTTTCTAATTATCAGTCAATGGCAGAGCTTCTCAAGGCCTGAAAAAACCACTCTGTTTTGGAGGAATTTGTACTGATGGAGCAGGTTTATAGTATGACAGTACTGCTGGATACTGGCCTGTGTTTGGAGGCTGAGATTTCATGTGGAGTATATTTTATCAGCTTTAGCTGATATTCCAGCTGTGGAGATTCCTTGAAAAGTGTGGTTTGTCCACAGTGATCAATACTGTATATCCTTGTTAGATCACTGTAATGCACTTCATGTGGGCTGTCTTTGAAAGATGTTCAGAAACTTCTGTCAGTTTAAAACAAGACAGTCAGACTGTTGTTGAAGGCTAGATACAGAATCATATCACCCATATGCTGAAATCTGCACTGTTGTCGTAGACTCTTGTCCATTAGAGTCACGGGTTGAACAAACAGCAGCCCTGACATTTTGCTTTAGTTTTCAAATTTGCAAAACATGTACAAGTTGTTTTCTCAGATGTGTACTCAATGTCCTATCCTTGAAAGAGATAATCTTGACTAGATGGACTGATGCCCAGAAAAATCTCAGAAGAAGGAGGAAGAGGAGGAGGAGTTTGGATTTATACCCCACCCTTCACTCGGAGTCTCAGAGTGGCTTACAAACTCCTTTCCCTTCCCCTCCCCACAACATACACCCTGTGAGGTAGGTGGGGCTGAGAGAGCTTTTTCCAGAACTATCCTTGAGAGAACAGCTCTGACAGAACTATGGCTTGCCCAAGGTCATCCAGCAGGTGCAAGTGGAGGAGTGCGGAATCAAACCCGGTTCTCCCAGATTAGAGTCTGCACACTTAATCACTACACCAAACAGTATTGATACATATATCTCTACTAAGAATAAAGCCCATTGTGGGAAGAAATACAATGAGCTCTAGAAGGAGGCTCCAGGTGAGTGTCCCGACTGCGGCTGGTGGGGTGGCAGAGGGAAGGGAAAATAGAGGGAGGCAAGCCATGTTTATTTCCTTCTGCTTAGCTATAAGGCAGGGTTGTCTCAAGTCATTTTGCTGCCCCAAGTGGGTAGTATGGGAGGACAACCTCATGGTAACAGGTATGGTTCCCTCCACCCCTGACTTATGTTGATTTGGGATTATGCAGTGGCAGCTAAGGTAGAAAAGCACCTCTTCCTATGCCATGTCTTCTGGGTTCCAAGAGTCTGGAAAGTGGTTCCATAGCCAGTTATAGGGTTGCCAACTCTGGGTTAGGAAATACCTGTAGATTTGAGGGGTAGAGCCTGGGGAGGGCAGGGTTTGGGGTGCGGAGGGACCTCAGCAGGGTATAATTCCATAGAGTCCATTGCCCAAAGCAGCCATTTCCTCCAGGAGAACTGATCTTGGAGATCTCCAGGTGCTGCCTGGAGGCTGGCAATACTAAGGGGAGGGCCAGACCGGTAGATTTGAGGGGTAGAGCCTGGGGAGGGCAGGGTTTGGGGTGTGGAGGAACTTCAGCAGGGTATAATGCCATAGAGTCCACTGCCCAAAGCAGCCATTGTAATAGCTGGGAAATTTTCTATATGGAAAATGATGTGCTGTGGTTGGGGAACACGATGATTTCTGGGAGATCTCCAGACCCCACAGGGAGATTGGCAACTCCAGTGACTGTTTAAGGCAAGATTGGGATATGTATTTTGGCAACTCCAGTGACTGTTTAAGGCAAGATTGGGATATGTATTTTACCTCAGGACACATTCAGTGACTCCCAATAGCAACAGCAAACTGTTTAGAATGTTAGAGGCAAAGGCCAATCAGGCCACATATGCAAATGACCTCTGTGTTCCGACTGGCTATTGGGGGGAGAGGAACACCAAACTGTTTAGAATATTGGAGGCGATACTCAGGCAACGCAGCTAGTGGATACGGACAGCTTCTGAGTGATAGATCAGGGATCCAACTGATTTGGAAGCATGTGGAATGTTCAGGAGAGTCCATAACCAAAACAGAATTATTATATAGAGAGATGGGGAATTTCATCTAAGAAGCATTCACCTTGAGAGCCAGTTTAGAGTAGTGGTTAGGAGCGCAGACTCTAATCTGGGAGAACCGGGTTTTATTCTCTATTCCTCCACATGCAGGTGCTGGGCAGTGTTCCCTCTAATCTGAGTTAGTGTGAGCTAGCTCACAGTTTTTAAGCCTCTGGCTCACACCTTTTTGTCTTAGCTCAGGGAGGATGGCTCCAGAGCAAACTAATTTACACAGCAGCCAAATCATTCGCTCACAACCTTTATGCCAGTGGCTCACGAAGTAGAAGTTTTGCTCACAATAACCAACAGAGGGAGCATTGGTGCTGGGTGACCTTGGGCAAGCCACAGTTCTCTCAGAGCTGCTATCTCAAGAGCAGTTCTCAAACAGCTCTCTCAGCCCCACCTACCTCACAGAGTGTCTATTGGGGGGAGAGGAAGGGATTGTCAGCTGCTCTGAGATTCCAAATGAAGGGTGGGGTATCCTTCTTCTTCTTCCATCAGAAGTGGCAATCTGGAAGGTTTTGGTATGATCATTTGTGTTTTCAGGTAATTGGGTAAGAGAGTCATACCTCAAACACCCCTGAATCTCTCAGAAGTGGGTAGCATGAAACTATCTAATCTTTCTGAAAATACTTTGGTGAGAATCTCAGAAATCGTATTTTATCTTTTAAACTTCAGAGAGGATAAGGGATAAGGAATTATATGTTTGCATTTCTGTTTCTGATTTCATTTACATATGTAAGTATATTGTGTATCATGGTGATTCATATTTACTGATTTCAAAAATAATTAGATTTATTTTTAATAAAAATCTTAAAAGACAAACATGAATGATCTTTGGCTGGGACAGCTGTAAATAAATAAACTTCTAACCTCTTCAGTCAGAAGGCTGTAACTTATAGAGAATGGGTATAAAAGAGAGCAGCCCTCTCAATACTGCCCTGTGATTTTAGTGGTTAATGTGTAGCTTTGGAACCCAACATTCCATTGGGTTCCAGTCCCACAACTCAACATTCCATTCCACCAATGCCTGGCTTAGTATGTACTCCAGCATAATACAGAGTAGAGATGGGTACGAACCAAAACACAAAGCAAAATTTGTCATGAATTTTGCCCTGTCCATGGTTCGTGAAGCAAAGCTCATGACAGGTTTATGGTCACAAACTTTTCAAGCAGCATGGATGTTTGTGGATAGAGCAGAAAGCAGGAGTTTGAAGGGACTCTGGGTTCCTTTAAACCCCTGCTTTTTTGTTCCCCAGGAAAGCTATTTGTGGATAGAGCAGAAAGCAGGAGTTTGAAGGGACTCTGGGTTCCTTTAAACCCCTGCTTTTTGTTCCCAGGAAAGCCACAAAAACAGCTGAGCAGTGGGAAGTGCCTCCCTGCTGCTCAGCTGTTTTTAGAGGTTTCTTGTGCAGTCCCTTTAACAGCTGAGTGACCTGCTCAGCTGTTTTTAGAGGTTTCTTGTACAGTCCCTTTAAAGGGACTTCACAAGATAGCTGAAACAGCTGAGTGGCTGAGAGCACTTCCCTGCCACTCAGCTGTTTTTCCAGCTTTCTTGTGCTATCCCTTTAAAGGTTAAATAGACTGCACAAGACAGCCTGAAACAGCTGAGTGGCAGGAAGTAGGCTGCTCCCCATCCCGCTCAACTGTTTTCTGGCCTTTCTGCAAAAAGGGACTGCAGTCCCTTTCAATGGGATTTACAGGGCCACGAACCATGAACCGCTTTGTTTCATGAATGAACCTTCCAGTTCAGTTTGGTTCAGCTACATTTTTCCAGTTTGCGCCTGTCCCTAATACAGAGTACATATCATTTCTGCATACAGTCTACTATATGTTAGGTGTTTTATGATTAATTTTACAATAAAGTAACATCATAGTGATTTATTGATTATGATAATTATGACAATGAGGCCCATATGTCCTTGGATAATTATAATTAAGAAAATATATGTTAAATTTAAACTTCTGTGTGCATATGTATGCTTCTCTACTCTACAAATTAGCAGTGGCTTGCTCTATCGGATTATTAACTGGATGGGGAAAGATACTTTAGTGGTGTCCTACAGACAGCTGTGTTTTTGGTAAGAAATGGATTGATCAACAAGCCTACTGCTTTGTGCCACAAAATAAACTGAAACATTATTAGTTAACCGGGAAGCAGCTTTTCTTATGGTGGGATACAGTTTGCTTAGTAAAATGATCAAAGGAAGTGAGCTGCTGCAGTGCAGCTGCATAGGAGGTCATCATCTGGGCACAGAATATGTATGCTGTAATAATGACAGAATATGAGATTTTTGTCTTGGTAAACTGTATCTCCTGCAAAGTACTCAGAGGTCACTGTAGTGAACTCCCTTGTGTCCATGTTAAGTGCATGTAGCAGCTGACTAAGGGTAGGTCAGCTCCCTAACCACAGGTGGTTCTTCTTGGCTGACTGGTTCCTCCTGAGAGAAACCTATGTAAAGCTAAGCCAAACACAATCAGAAACAACTTGAAGGAGGACGGCTTTACATATGAGGATGATCCTACACAGATACAGCTTGCGTATATGAAATCCCAGGTCAGGGAAGCAATATAGATACATATGCATTTGTTACATATGCTTATATGCAAGGTACGCTCAGTTTCCCATATGGAACTAGCACTGATGTAGGGAATGTGCTATTTATAAAGTTGTCCTGCGATATTTTGCTGGAAATACTCCTGGGGTAGAAGGTTAAGACTTTGAAAGGCTGAGAAAGATTTTCCTCAGGAGAAACACTGTAGTGGGAGACATATGGGAAAATGTGAATAATCATAGCGAGAGGACCATTCAGGGAACAGAGTGGGTGGCACTCTGGTTACAACATCATTCATTGTCTCAGTGCATTTACAGCATAGGCCCTGTCTCTGCATAAGGATGTAGCAATATTAGTTTAAACTGACCATTTACTATCTTTTTAAGAACCTTCCCAACCTTTACTGGCCAGACCAAAAAAAATAGTTTACAGATACTTAAATGAAGATGTTGATATTAAAATGTGTTTTGTATTGTAGTCGACATCACTACAACTGAAGTTGCAGGCTTGATGCAAATGTTCTTGCCACTAAAATGGCTGCCATCAAGTTGCCAGGCATTTTACAGCACAAAAGAAATGGCTTCTGAAGCAAGAGACTTCATGCACTCAAAAGAACAGGCTACTTTCCCCTTTTGCTATAAATCTTTTCAGTTCATAACCAAAACCAATGTCAAATGCTTTTCAGCTTGCACAGTTACAACATTCTTTTAAAAATAAAAACACACACACACACACACACATCCAGTCATTTGTTCTTTTGTTAGAAATGCTTGCCGTAGGTGAAAATAAGCTTCTATCTCTATGACATCTAAGATAAATAAAAAGATAGTTTTCTAGCACAAATGCATCCTCCCTTTCCACAGCTTTGAAAGGTCAAAAGCTGCAAAACCTAGTCCATTAACCTCTCTAAATGGTTGTGATATTAAAAACTGACTCTCAATATCCAAGGGTCATGATCGAGAGCAATAACCATCCGCAATAAAGAATTATGACTCTAGTACATTATCCATCTATAAAATGGTCATTTACAACACCAGCACACTGGCCATCTGTGCCAGCCATAGACCACCCATCTCTAAGAATCATTACACACATTCACTTATGGGGTTATGATAGAAGTTGTAAAGTCTTATTAAGTTTTAAAAGAGAGTACAGAGCTACTTACTGTATATTTAACAAAGTGGCAGGAAAACTCAATAGCAAAATCCTCCACCTCACAGATTTGCTTAACTACAAAAGCCCAGTAAGAAATGACAGCTGAAAAGATATTTCTGCACATAAGGTGGTAACTGTATTTTATGTTATAACACAGAAATTTCAGACGTAATTAAAATCTCATCATCACAGCCTTCTCTTTTTTGTTTTTCCAACTAGTATGAGTCTGGCAAAGAGGTTTTCGTAATACAACAGTCTAGTTACTTTGCAAAGGTAAGTCAGAGAGATGCAGTTTTGGAGTATCCTGAAATAAAACTAGTTCATATATGCATTAACTTGACCTTTGGTCTCAAAATAAAATCTTTGATTTGCACCTGCTGAAATAGACAATTTGTATTATTTATTCATGTATTTATTATAACATTTATATCCCACCTTTCCTCTTGGTTCAAGGGGGCTTACAATAACTCCCAGCTAAAACCAAAGATAAAACAACAAGCCCCAAATCCCTCCCCCCTTAAAAGATGCCTGCCATTTAAACTCCCTCAAAAGCCCTGGGAAACAGGCAGGCCTTGCAGCACCTCCAAGGAAGGGGCCTCCTCTCACCTCTTCAGGGAGCCCATTCTGCAGAGCCATGATGGAAAAGACCTGGGTTCCGGGTTAGGCCAGATGGGCCACGCTAAGTGGTGGAATAGTCAAAAGATGGTTGCCAGATTACCATAGCTGGTGCACAAGGACATATGGAATGAGTCATGAAGTCATGAAGGGCTTTGAAGCCATGAAGGGCTTTGAAGGTCATAACCAGCACCTTGAATTGAACTTAGAAACAGATTGGCAGCCAATGAATCTGTTTCAAAATGGAAAATGTATGTTCCCAGCAGATAGCCCCTAACCGTGGTCAAGCTGTCACATTCTGGACCAGTTGTAGTATCCTGGTTGTCTTCAAGGGCAGCCCCATGTACAGCACTAATCTAATTGTCAGGTTACAGGAGTATGGATCAGTGTGGCCAGATCAGCTCAGTCTAGGTAACAAGAAAGCTGATGAATCACTTGCAGCTGGTAGAAGGTGCTCCTGGCCACCCCGCCAGCCTACTTTTTAAACAGCAAAGCAGGATCCATGAGAAAACCTCCCTGCCCCCAGCTCTTATCCTGCTCTGAAAAAGCCAATGTTACTCCATCTAGGAAGTGGATTAAATCCCTCTAGAATATAAACCTTCCCAACCAGCATTACCTCTATCCTGTCTGGATTCAGCTTCAGTTTGTTCTGCCTTGGCCACCTGACCATAGCCTCAAAGCACCAGTTCAGAACCAATGCGGACAAATCTGGAGGCTTGGATAATGAAATATAGAGCGGGGTATCATCTGCATATTGGTGACAACTAGCCTTGAAACTCCAGACAATCTCACTCAGCAGTGTCATATATATTAAAGAGAACAGAAGTCTTGGCACCCCATAAGATAAATCCCACCCAGTTGATTCTGCACCTCCAGGGGGAACTATGTGTTCAGCCAGCCAGAAAACAGTGAAACCACCAAATGGCTATACTGTTAATATGTGCGTTAATTGCTGTCAAGTTGCTTCCAACTTAATACCAACCCCGTATTCAAGCTGGTGGATAAGAATGGAGTGGTCAACCATATGAATGGCTGCAGCGATGTCCCACAGTGGTCCTTTTTGCATTTGCCTGCCACTCCAGATTTTCTGTATTCCAGTTGAGGCAATTTAAGTCCACGGCAAAACAGCATCCAAATAACCCTGGGGCAATAGCAGACTGAAACTGTGCTGGCCAAAGAAGGGAGGTAATGTAATGCAGAATGGAGGGGGGGAATGGAATAAAAAGAAGGTTGAATTCGATTTTAGTGCAGAATTGCTTGGAGGACACTGAAGTGAACATGGATTAAAAGGAGAGTGCAGAAAGTGCCCATATCAACAGGGAAGATTGTCCCCTCTTCAACTTCAAACAAAGATTGTTCACCAGTGCAACTAAAGCCATCTCGACACAAAACGCAGGCCTGAAGCCAGATTGAAATGGGTCAAAGGCAGATGTGACATTCAGGAAAACTGGAGATGTTGCCACAGCATGCTCCAGCACCTTTCTGATAAAAGGTGTATTGGAGATTGGCCTGTAATTGGCTACCTCATCCCTAGTCAATGAAGATTTTTTTAAAAGCAGAGATCTAATAACTGCCTCCTTCAAAGGCCTAGGGAGAGCCCCCTCAATCAGGGAGGAACTGATGATTTCCACTAACAGCTTCAATACCTTTTCCCAGCAATGTTTTAAAAACATGGGTCCAGAGCACAAGCGGTGGCCCTCACACTTCCAAGGAACCTATCAGCATCCATAAGCAGGATCAATCTGAAACTATCCATACAAAAAGATAAGCAGGTGCTTCTGACACCTCAGGTACTGGATCTGCCCTCAATTTGTCCTCCACGTTAGAATGGATGAGAGAGATTTTGTCAGCAAAAAGGTAAATGTAAAGGTTCCCTTGCTCGAAAGCCAGTTGAATCCGACTCTAGGGTTGCGGTGTTCATCTCCGTTTCAAAGCCGAAGAGCCAGCGCTGTCTGAAGACATTTCCGTGGTCGTGTGGCCGGCATGACTAAACACCAAGACACATGGAACGCTGTCACCTTCCCACTGAAGTAGTACCTATTTACTTGCAATTTTTTGCTTTCGAACTGCTAGCTTGGCAGGAGCTGGAACTAGAGACGGGAGCTCACTCCATCATGCGGCACCCGGGTCTCGAACTGCTGAACTACCGACCTTCCACAGCCTGCAGTTCAGCATCTTAACCACTTGAGCCACCGCAGCTCCTTTTGTCAGCAAAGAACCTTGCAAAAAATATCACAGCTGGGGACCAAATTTTCATTGCTGACAGAGTTGGACTTAGCCATTATCATAGAATCATAGAGTTGGAAGGGGTCAGACAGACCATCTAGTCCAACCCCCTGCCCAGTGCAGGACCAGCCTAAAGCATCTCTGACAAATATTTGTTTAGCCTCTTCTTGAAAGCTGTCAGTGAAGGGGAGCTAACCACCTCCCTAGGCAGCTGATTCCACCTTTGAACTACTCTGACCATGAAAAAGTTTTTCCTGATATCCAGCCGATACCTTTCTGCATGTAATTTAAACCCATTGCTTTGGGTCCTATCCTTTGTTGCCAACTGAAACAGCTCCTTGCCCTCCTCCAAATGACAGCCTTTCAAATACTTAAAGAGAGCAATCATGTCCCCCCTCAATCTCCTCTTCTCCAAACTAAACATTCCCAAGGCCCTTAGCCTTTCCTTGTAGTAGGGCTCAGTCTCCAGCCCCCTGATCATCCTCGTTGCTCTCTTCTGCACCTTCTCGATTTTGTCCACATCCTTATCATATTATCATATTATCATATTATGCACCACTTTGAATAATAGATGAGAGTCCACTGATGCAATAGTGGCCAGTAAATAGGCTTTATGATGTGCTCTGATTCATCTCGAGTCTTCTGCCAATGTCACTCTAGTCATCTTCCAGTCTGCTTCATGTTGCCCAGCTCCCTGGTAAACCAAGGAGCTGGGGGCCTCATAGAGCATGGAAGAAGACAACAAGGAGTAACTCTGTTTATGGCTCCAGTCAGCCCAACATTCCACACAGATACAAGAGCCTCCTCTAAGTCACCGGGAGGCTCTCAAAATGTCCCAGAGCTATCTAAGAACCAGCAGGATCCATTAATCTCCAAAGGTGGACCATCCAAATCAGTCTTCCGCCCCTGTAGGGAGGAGGCAGCACGCTTAACCATGCATTCAGAAGGTAGTGGTCTGAACATGAGAAGGGCTGAACCCCCAGTCCCTAATGAGATCGCCAGCAAGCTGCTTGGTGCAGAAGAGAAACTCCAGTACATGTCCCTTTTCATGTGTGGAGCCCATTACAATCTAAGACAGACTCATGGTTGTCATGGTGGCCATGAAATCCTGACCCTGACCCAAGGCAGCCTTGTTATATATGTTGAGATTGCCAGAGCACTAAGTCCAACACCACCTCTGTCAGTTCAGCCAGAGATCCTGCTGGTATGCTAGGTGGACCAACAGATCCCTGATCTGTCTCTGGTGTCCAGCACAAGGTATATACAACCAAATCTGGCCTCAGTCAGCACCAGGTACCTGGTGATGGAGTAATGTTCATGGGAAAGAAATGCTACCCCACCCCACCCCACCTCATCCTCCCATTCAAGGTGAAGGACTTTATACCCAGCCAGTGTGAGCTGAGTCAGAGTGACCACATCAGAGTCATCCAGCCAGACTAACAATAAAATATCTTATTTCCTTCCCTGAGAAGAAACATGTCTTTGTCTTCACACATATTTATGTTAGAATCTTTATAATCAATTGCTCTTCTGGTATGTGATCATGATACCATGTATCAAAATTTACTACAACAACATCTTGAATTGCTTCAGTTGCCATCATACCATGCTGGAAAAAAGCCTTACAACATATTTTCCTGATATAATTTTTTACTCATATTTGAGGTGAAGTTATATAACTAGGCAATATGTAGGTGTGCATAATTTATTATTTGAAAGTCTCTGGGGATTCTTTGACCTAATAAGTCCAGAGAGCCAATGTCCTGGTGATAATGCCAAGAGTGAACTATTTCTTTAGTTATAAGTCCAGTACCATTCGTTTTTACTACATGATTCTGCACTTTTCCTGTACTTCACAGCAAATTTTACCTGAGGTAAATATACACATTTTCCCAAGTAAATATGTTTAGGATCACATTACAAATCGTCGACTGCCTCTGTACCTTGCTTATGCTCTGAGAACAAAGGGAAGTTTTATCTCATGAGGTTCCATAAAAACAAGACAAGTATTTATCTATACACTTTATACAAAGCAAAAGATCTAATTTTTATTGGGATTTGTTAGAAGGTGTGACTTGGCAGCTTCTAAAAAGTGTGTGACGTAACTGGATTAGACATAAACATGTCCTTCTGCTGACAGAGAGACTCCCTCCACTTATGAAAAACTCTTTCTGTGAGTAGAAGGTAAATTTTCATTTGCAGATGATTTCTCAATGAATGGAAGAGCACTTTTGGATCAACCCCTTGGACGTAGCTACACTATTGGATTAAAATCAGAAAGAAGACTGTAACATTAGCTTGAGAATTAAATACATCTTGAATTCTAGTAGAAAATGGATCTTATCTAGTGGTACTGTAAATAAAAATACATTTGTTTAGCCATTAAACTTGGATATTTCTTTCACAACAAAATAAAAGCTAGGGCTGGGGAAAATCATTTTAAATATCAAAAATAAAACATCACTTTCCTGCAGAGTATGGAGCACCATCATTCACATGATTGCCTTTTGATGAAAAAAACAGTATTTTTAAAAGTCCTTCAGTAATATCACAATGGCTATTAATTGATCGATGAAATGGTTGCATTGGACCATATTCTCAAAGGCCCAGTACGGTTCTGGGAATTGGTCCTTACATATTGTTTTTGACTTTTGGGGTCCTTTTTATCTTTCCTTCTTCATCATCATCATCACTATCATCATCATCTCACCCTATCCCAGCTGGGCGATGTACAAAGGGGCATAATGCCATAAAAATATACAAAACATTAACATTCAATATACAATTTGATAAAAACTAAGACAACCAGAATAAAAAGTTCCAAGATGGCATCCTGTAAATTTCCTATCCCAATTCTGGACTACCTGGCCATTTTCTGGGCAGGGAGAGAGGGAACTCAAAACAAAAAAATGCGGGGGGGGGGAGGGAAGAAGGGTGTTAGCCAGTCAAAAAACTGTTGCTGGCCTCAACCAAAAGCCTGGTGGAACATCTCTGCTGTACAGGCCCTGCAGAATTGCATAAGATCCTGCAGGGCCCTGGTGTCATTTGGCAGAGTTCCACCAGGTCCAGGCCAGGACCAAAAATGCCCTGGCCCTGGTCAAGGACAGCTGGACATCCCTAGTGCCGGGGATCACCAGCAGGTTGTTATCAGTAGAGCGCAAAGCTCTCCCAGGGGCATGCTTGAGGAGATGGTCCCATAGATACGCTGGTCCCAGACCGCTCAAGGCCTTAGTCAATACCAGAATCTTCAACCTGACTCAGTACTCCACTGGAAGCCAGGGTAGCTGGCACAGCACATGTTGAATACGTGCTGTCCATGACGTTTCTGTCAGGACTCACACTGCCGCATTCTGGATCACCTGGAGTTTCCAGGTCAGTCTTAAGGGTAAGCCAGTATACAGCGAGTTACAGTAGTCTAGTCTGGAGGTGACTGTTGCATGGATTACCATGGCTAGTTCAGGGCGTGACAAGAAAGGAGCCAGTTGCTGAGCTTGGCGAAGATGGAAAAATGCCAGCCTGGTAACATGCATGACTTGGGCCTCCATCAATAAGGAGGCATCCAAGGTTATGCCCAGACTCTTGATGGATGGCACTGGTGTCAATGGTGTCCCATCAAGAGCTGGAAGCCTGGACTCTAATATTGAAGCCCCTCTCCCAGCCACAGAAACCCCATCTTCATCAGATTCAGTCTCAGACTGCTCTTTTTTAGCCATCCCACCACAGCCTCCAATCCCTCAGCCAGATTTTGTGGGGAGGTAGCCATCTGTCCATCCAATAACAGATACAGGTGTGTGTCATTGGCATTTTAATGACACCAAAGCCTGAAACATGTCACCAGCTGGGTGACGGGGTGCATATAAATGTTAAATAGTATCAGGGAGAGGAGCGCCCCCTGAGGAACCCCACATAATAAGGGCTGCCAGAGGGCACATCCTCACCCAGCACCACCCTCTGTCCCCAACTATGGAGAAATGAGGAAAGCCATTGAAGGGCCACCCCATGAACTCCTGTGTTGGTGAGGCAGTGAGTCAGAAGATAATAATCAACTGTGTCAAACATCGCTGTGAGGTCAAGCAACAACAACAGTGCTGACTCGCCTCAATCCATCTGTCTATGGAGATTTTAAGGGTGACCAACACAGTCTCCATCCCATGGCCAGAGTGGAAGCCAGACTGGAATGGGTCCAATACCGATGTGTCATCCAGGAAACCCTGGAGCTGCTCAGCTAAATGTACTTGGGGTAAAAACAAGCAAACAAACCACAAACACAACCAGAAAACACTGCTCCATGGGAGTATTTTTAAGATTTCTGGAGAGATAGGGTACCTCCTGAGGGCTGATGACCACTCTTTTTTTTTTAATAAACAACTTTATTTGGATATAACATCAAGTCAACCAATATAACATTTTAGTATCCATCATCTGTTCAACAATAAAACTTATGTCCCATATCTTTTTACCCTCGTTACATCCTTCCCCCTCCCATTTCCCTCCCCTATAGATGGCTTCCCGCAGTGCTTCGACCTCCTGCGCTTCTTATTTCTAAATTCAATTTCCATTTAATATTTCTTATATTTCACTAGGTAGCACTTATGTCCACTCCGTCTTTCTTACTCCTCGTTTTCTACAGTCTCCATAATGGTTCTACTTTTAGTAATTATCAAAACTGAATAATGTGTCTTTTACGTCTTCATATTTTTCCAAATAGTGTTTTAAATCCTTCCAGTCTCTACCACTCCTGATAATCTGAAGAAACGTCTACTTCACAACCAAGAGACGTATTCTTGGGGTAGAAAGATACCCCAGACCAAGAACAAAATTTACAATTTCTTAATGTTATTATTAACACAATTCTTTTGTACATGTTAAAGTACATTTTCAGGCTCTGGGTGTCTGAGTATCTGTCATGGACTGCCCTGAGTTAGCATGGAAAGACGAGTCCTTGGAGGAGGACAGCTTGCCATCAAGCCCTGCCTTGGCTGAACATCCCAGTGAGACAGACTCTCCAAAGCCTCCCCAAAGGGACCCTGTCCCAGCAGCAGCACAACCACCTGAGCCATCAGGGTCTTAAGGTCTGAAGACCCCAGCATGGATCCACCCATGATCAGATCTACCCCAGTATCTGAAAAGATCCCTGTAGCAGAGGAAGCTAGGGTTAAAGGCATGGACCAGGCACAGGGATGCACACCTGGTGGTAGAGTTGCCAGCCCCCTGCTTTTGGGGGCTGCAATCCACTGCTGGCCAGCTGGCTGGTGGGGAAACCCCACCACCAAATAGGGACATCTCTGGGCAATGTCCCTGATGTGATGATGTCATCCAGAAGTGACATCATCACATTGGCAATGTTGCACACAATGCTCTGGTTTTTGGGCAAACTCTATGTTTTTTAAGCCAAAAAACCCATAGAGTTTCCCCCCCAAAACCAGAGCATCATGTATGATGTTGCTGCTGCGATGACATCACTTCTGAGTGACATCATCACATTGGCAATGTTGCACACAATGCTCTGGTTTTGGGGCAAACTCTATGGTTTTTAAGCCAAAAAACCCATAGAGTTTCCCCCCCAAAACCAGAGCATCATGTGTGATGTTGCCGGTGCAATGATGTAACTTCTGAGTGACATCATCACATTGGAACATTGCCCAACAATGTCCTGCCCACCCCCAGAATGCCCCCCAAATCCCCCCACCACGACAGCAAAGGGACCTGGCAATCCTACCTGGTGGCCTGAGGCTTCCCCTCTGCAAAGAAATGCTAAGACAGACTGATAAGTGATTACATGAACTGGACCCAGCACTCCTCAGGAGTAGCAGAGCTGACTCAGCT
>NW_015167059.1:620276-674416 GCF_001447785.1 Gekko japonicus
ATAAGGCTTCAGCCAATGTGGGATCATTGCAGTTCTGCTCATGTTCCTACCAGTTGCCTGACTCTTGGAGCCTTGCTACCTGACCCTGGACTGGTGCTTAGATTGTGATTCTGGACTGTGCTACTGGACCCTGGATTTGACTTTGGACTGGAACCCTAGAACACTTGTTGGAAGACCAGTTTCAGCCTGCCACTTGCTTTCAACCGTGAGCAGGGCAGTATTGTTAACCATGATGTCGTCTGCCACCATCATTTTTTTCCCATTAGGAGACATTTTTCTTCCCCAGCTCCATTGGAATTTGGCTTGGGGTAGAAAAATAACCCCAGAACACAATTAGTATAACTTTTTCCACAGTGCTGTCGAAGGTTTAAAAATCCATCCTCGAATCCTGGAAAACATCATTTCAAAAGTGGAATAGTTTACCATCCATACACACAGATATCTTGTAACAGTCTAGACCATAATATAAAAAATACATCTTGACATGAGTCACAACTGGCCTAGACTGGAATTCTGTCTCTTAAATCCAATTGTATTAAATGGGAAGTAAGTAGCCTAACTACATGCAGGATTGCAGCCTTCTTGTGTACACCAGCTAGCAATTATAGTAACCAGATACATTTCACATAAAGGGTTTGTCTAGAAACTTTGAAACTAACCTCTTCTTCAGGAATCAAAACTCCAGGTCCATATGTGTAGCATAAACAATGAAATTAATCATATCAAAGGTTAAAAACAGGTCAGTGAGCCAGAGAAATCTTTAGGAATTTTAACCAAAGGGATAAAGTTTCAAACTATGCACCCAATGGCTGAAAGTCTTTAAAACAACCAGCATGCATCAGATACAATTAGTCTAAATTACTTTGGTTTCCCTTTCAAAGAACAGTGTATATATTAAAACAAAAAACACCCAATCTTGTAGAACTGTAGATATGAGATAAGTCTCTCTCTCTCCCTCCCCCCTCTCTCTGCACCCACCCACCCATACACATAAATACATTTTCACTATTCAAGTCCAGTAGTACCTTAAACATTTTCCAGGGTATAAGTTTTTGTGAGTCAAAACTCACATTATCAGTAAGATTTGACTTATGAAAGATTATACCCTGGAAAATTGTGTTGTTCTAAGGCAATACAAGAATTAAATTTTGTTTTGCCATTACAGACTAATACAGCTACTTCACCTCAAACTGTCTTCACACATATTCACTCACTTGCTTTTTTAGCATCTTAAACATTATCCCAAAGACCCAAATTAAACCCTTGTGCAAACTGGATCCATCATTCCTTATTTTAGTGCCACATTCTATTCTTTGCTCTAGATTTCCCCCTCCAAGTGTATAAATTAACATTCCTTTGGAATCAATAAATCAGCCTTATACATTATACAAGTGTACAAATAAAAACAAATCAACAAAACAAACCATGAAAAACAGAGAAATTGACCTATTGACAAAATTGCAGTTACTATAAAAATAATCAAAATAGATATCTGCTGTTCATCCCTCCGTGTATAAGTAAACCAAATGTAACACATTGGGTTTTTTAAATTAAGAATTCTAAATATCATTGCATGTATTCAGACTATGAAGATCCATGGATCCCCTTCCATCATGAGCAGATGGACAACCTTGCATTCAGCCCCCAGCCATGATATGGCTCCAACCCACTGTTTAGTCTCACAATGACAGTTGAATCTGTTTGTACTTCTTATAGAACAGCTGCAGTGCAATCAACAACATTTACTATGTGACTAGGTAGGTCAGGGCCTCATTTGCATTCAACAGCACAGCATCCATTGGACAAAGACCCTTTTCTCAAAAGAGCAAACCCCCACATTTGCTTTTTAAAATCATCCAGCTATGCAAAACTTTCCACAATAGATTTTGCCTCCCAAGGAGCAGATCTGAACTTTGCGCCATCTTACACCATGTTTTCAGAATCCCGTTTCCACAATTTGTCTCCCTCTAGATGTGAACTCACTGTTTTCCAGTGAGGAACTCCCATATTTGAATGTGTTTCCCTGCCACAGCACCATTTTGGGCCCTCAGTGTCTCATCTTAACTCCGCCTACCACCCTGAGCCCCGCCCCCAATTTGTTCTAGATATATTCTCCATTTTTTCAACTTATTTTTTTAAAAAAAACATAACCTTAATCATGTTGTAACACTGTGAGAAACAGGCAGTACAATTTTATCGGAGTGGGGGTAACATCTGTGGAACACTGGGGGGAACGGAGGGGGAGAGCAATACACATTTATCCACCAATTCATTGAAAAGAGCAATTATAAACTTGAACAGGCTGCAGTAGCCACCTGGCTCTAAATCCACTCTCTGCAATAAACTTGCTTCATATCTTTTTTCAGAGGTAGATATTTAAAGAGCCAAGTAGTGGAGGGGGGGCTGGGAGGGTCTTGTTTACACTGGCACCTTGTTTATACTGGAAAGTTGAGTGGCTTCCTTCATGGAGCCTTCATTAGTGGAATGGTCAGTGCATCAATCTCCTTTTAAAAAAAGAAAAAAAGAACACCACTTCCTTTCCAGGTAAATGTTGTTAGTGGTGAAAATCATAATTCACAGAGAATCACTCGTCTGCAATGTCTTTGAACAGACATTTAGAACAATAATGTCAGGGAATCATGATTGTTTCAAGCGGCTGTTCATCAAAGACATTGCAAATGAGCGATTCTCTGTGGATTATGATTTTTGCTGACAGCAACATTAACCCAGAGAGAGATGGGTGTTGTTGTTTTTTAAATCCCCCCTGAGGTTCAAATGCACAACCTTTGCATTATGAGATTGATGCACTGACCACTGCACTAGCAAAGGCTCCATGAAGGAAGCTGCTCAACTTCCCAGTGTAAACAAGGCACTCTCCCCCCACCCTGGCTTGGCTATTTAAATATCTACTTCTGAAAAACAGTATTAAGCAACTTTATTTGCTTTAGAGCCAGGTGGCTACTGCAGCCTGTTCAAGTTTATAATTTCTCTTTTCAACGAATTGGTGGATAAATGCATATTGTTCTCCCCCTGTCCCCCCATGTTCCACAGTAGTTTCATTCTCCCCTGATAATGTTGCAACGCAAATGCAAAGAACCAAAAAAATGAAATGAAATGAAATAAAAAAGGCTATATCACAGATGTGGTGCAAGATGGGAGGCTGCTTGGGCCCTTTTCAAATTGATTGTGGAATGCAAGGTGCGGGTCAGATACTGGAGAAACCATGAGGAAGAAGCCATACTGAGGAACAAGTGAGGCAAATTTGAAGCTTCATTCAACTCATATTGCAAAAATGGTCAAAGTGAGGAAGTTGTCCCAGGACCCACAGCTCTTACAGGTCCACAACACTGAGGGAGCTGTCACACAGTTAACATAATCCTCTCCCTGGTATCTGAAATGAGCAATGACACACAAATTTTGTTAGTCTTTAAGGTGCTATTGGACTCTTACTCTTTTCTACATAACCCTCTCCCTGACTGGAGCAGCAGCAGCCCGTATAACCGTGAATCTTCCCCCCTCCTATTGCTGCTGAGATCTCAACCCTAGCTGTGTCAAACAAGCAGCAGCTAGGTTTTATAAACCTGATTTGGGCAGATGCTGGCAACACAAGCTGCCATATCCTTGACCTACAGGAGAAATAGGTGTCTCCCACAGCTGTCCTATTTGTTTTTCCCCAAAAAACATTTTATTTATTTTCCATATAACACACATACAATTAACAAATCAACTATGTCCATTCTTATTGTTTAAAAAATAATACACAACTTTTACAAACAACTAAACATCCACATATATAGAGTTTTCTTAGTCAATGTTTATGGTAACAACATCAATCTGTAACAACTATGTTTTTCAAAAGAAGATTTACTAATGGGATTATTATCTATTTTTTCCAGTACTCTGTTCGACTTACTAAGAAATGACTTATAAGCTGAATAGGAGTTCTGAATATCCAAACCTGCTGAGATCTTATCCATTATAAAATGGTCCCAGACCTTAGTATACCATTGGTGTATAGTAAGCGAAAATGATGCTTTCCAGTGTTGTGCAATTGTTGACTTTGCTGCTGACAACAATATAGTAACTAAAGCTTTCCCAGATGAAGTAATGTTAGTTACATTCCAATAGTTCAATAAAATACATTCAGGTCTTTCTTCCTGTCAGATTTTGGATTTGGAGCAAGACTTTATTCCAAAAGGTTTTAATAACTTGGCAATCCCACCAGTAATGTTTGTAGGTTCCTAAACTTCCACATTTCCAACATAGTGGAGAATAAGGCTTGTTTGCATGATTAAGTTGCACTGTCCTATTTGTGTATGATTTATTTTGCTATACTAATGTATTTTGTAATGCATTCTCTTCACTACATGATACAGCACAGTTAATTATGGACATAATTTAGTTAATTAGGACATAAAGTAGTTTATTTATTTGCTTCATATATAGCCCACCTCTCTCCCCAATGGGGACCTAGTGTGGCTTACATTGTTCTCTACCCCATTTTATCCTCACAACACTCCTGTGAGGTAAGTTAGATCAAGAGTGTGTGACTAACCCAAAGTCACCCGGTGCATTTCCATGGTAGCGTGTGGATTCAATCCTGGCTCTCCCGGATAGTAGGCTAACAGTCTAACCACTACACAACACCAGCTCTCATAGTAGATTTTATTGCCCTTTCAAAAGAGTAGGAGGTGGGAGATGAGAAAAAATTGGGGACAGTGCAATATTGTCAGAATCTTGACATAATTTAGAATATTCAGGTTATACACAAACAAAAGGTAGGTGACGGGGAATATGAGTGTTTGTCCCAGGGCCCCAAAAGTTTAGCGGTGCTGTTATTGCCATTTTGCTTCTATTTGTATCCACTTACCATACAAACACTGAAATGAGGATTCCTACATCCCATCGCCACGCATAGTGCTCCAGACAATCTTAAACATATTACTGAGGTTAGCTGCTTTTTATTCTTTAGACAATGTGTTTAAGATTGGGTGAGTGTGGTTGAAAAGTTTAATATATATGCAAAAAACACTAATAATTTAAAACAGGACAACATTCCCAGCATCTCCCAAAAATGTGAACTAGAGACAAAACAGGGAGACAGCATAAGAAAGTAAGATATATCCAGCATCCTGTTTCACACAGTGACCAACCAATTGACTTGGAAGGCCAACAAAGAAGGCATGGAGGTCAAGACTGCCCCCAATGCTGCCTCCTAACATTGTCTCTGGACATGGAGGTCCCCTTTAGTAATTTAGTAGACACCAACAGACTTACCCTACATCAATCGGTCTAATCCAGCTAGACTAGTGACCATAACTACATCTACTGGCCATGAATTCAATAATCTAATTACTTAGTGAGTGAAGAATTACTTCATTTTGTCTGACTTAAATCTATTGCCCATAACCTTCATTGGGTGCCCCGAAGTTCTCGTATTATGAGAGAGAGGAGAAAAAGTTCTACCTATTTACATTCTCTACCACATACAAAGTTTTATAAAGCTCTTAGTCATCTTTCTCTGAATGGAAAAGTCCTGTATGCTTTAGCTTTTCCTTGTAGGCTGAGGTCACACATACCAGTTGAAGCGGAGGGGAAGTCAGGCTATTTCCTCCGGAGGAATTTGACACGCAGTTGCAAGATCACACCTCCCTTTGTAGCTGCAGGTGCAGCCTGTCACTGTCTACATTGTGGGTGAGTCAGGGATTTTTGGCTGTTTCCCATGCACATAAATGAGGAATTGCACCTCTGCACTGAGGGCCCCTTATGGAGTATGTGATGATGCGCATACTGTGAAGGGGGGGAGGTACTGAGCCGGGATGGCATGATCAGACCATCCCGATGGCATGAGGGCATGCTTGCATGATCAGACAGGGGAAAGTCCGTCCGTGGCCCATCAGAACCCGTAAGAGCCAAACTTTCCCCAGTGTCTTTTAACTCCACTTCTGTGGCAGAGCAGCACGGGTTGCTGATGACTGCGGGACGCTTCCCAGATGTTGCTGTCTGATCGCTCCCTTTAGATCTGTCAGGCATTCACACCTATGTCAGCTTTAAAGGCGCGTGTGATCGCAGCCTAACTCCTTAACCGTCTTGGTTGACTTCGTCTGCAATTTTCCTAGAGATACCATAAACCAGTAAATAGGAGGAGTTGGAATGAATGCTTTATGCCTAAATCTTAGCAAAAAAATTCATAGTTGTCTCACTTGGGTTCCTGACTGGCAACTCTGATAGACCAGGTTCTTTATGTATGAATTGTCCTTGACAGCTGCAGAAAACCACTGTTTTAAGCTCATTTGCATTTCTATAAAACCTGTAGCAGCTGAATACAGACATTTCTGGGGCCTTCTTGTCAGTCCTTTGATGATGTCAGCAAGCTGGTCCTCCTCTGTTCCTGCAAACCCATTCCCTCACAAGCTCTTAGGGGAAGTCTTTACATCAATGAATGGTGCTGTTAGTAGCACTATAAATATTTTTTGCCCCAAAGCCATGGATTTACAAATACACACAAACATAGGGACAAATTGTATGTGCAATTGTTTCAATTTTGATTTTCAGTGCAATCTCAAACAGTGGTACACTATTCCAGGGTGTAGAAGTCAATGAGCTTAGAAAGGTTTAACTCTATTTAGGATTGCATTGTTCACCTAGGAATCATATTTCATTCTAACCTTGGCAATATGTGTTGCCTTAATATATAATGTTTCTTTCACACAAGCATTACTTGGTTACATGACTTGGTGGAAATGTAATGGGGAGTGATGTGTGTTTGTAATGCATGCCCACAAGTTTCCTGAACCAGGCTGCATCAAAAAGTTACTTCTGCAGTTTATCAGAGTACGAAAGTCGTGAAAATATAGGAATTTGGCCATATAGGAAGTTGATGCTATGTAACATGGCCATATACCAAATTATAAGCCTGTTCCAAGGTCGTTGTGCTGTGAAACTGTTTCAAGATTCCCCCCTCCCCCTGTCATCTTCCAACAAAGCCCAGATGTAAAACAAATCTGGGAAGAAATACTGAGGCTTTGCTCAGGGAAAAATGACTAAAATATAGAACAGGAGGTGCCCTCTGGAGGCCTGGTATTTTCTAGAGAAGACTATTTGCTCATCATCTCTCATCTGCCACTTTAAAAGATGAACTTTACACCTTCTATTTTATTTTATTTTATTTGGATGTGCTGAGTGTATCTAGTGCTTTTATGTGTCCCTTTATTTTATTGATCCTTTCTGTACTCTTAAAAATAATGGGCTTTTAGAATCCCACAGCTACGAAAATTTATCTTTCTCACTTTCTTCTTCATTTCTTTTTAAAACACATACATTTAGGTGGTAACCTTTATACATGATCAGATGTGATGAGCAAATTACAAACCCTAAAAAAAACCACACACACACACACCCCTGTCTCATGGAGTTTACAGTGTTGGGTGGAAAAGACACTTGTATACATATAAACAGTCTGATCTTTTACTGCCTGCTAGTGACCCACATATTGGCTATTTTCTTCCTGAAATCATTGTTGACATAATATTCTGTGATAGGCTAGTATGCTTTCTTCATGCCAGTAAAATTAAAATTTGTCTCCCTGAGAACAAGACTAATTGTGTCTTCCACAAAAGCTAAATTATTGGTCTCATTACAGGGCTGAGGAGATGTGGGTGGGAAAGAGGGGGGCAGAAGCAAGGGGCAGGGTGCCAGTAAGACTGCAGTATTCAGTTACACATGAAATGATTTGTAATTCTGAGTAATCACTTAGGACAAGCCCTTGCACCATTTTATCTATACATGACTCTAGGCCAAAGTCAATACTCATAGTAAAATAATGAGATGAAGCTAACTGAGCCCTTTTATTAATGCTCCAAGGAGCAACTCCGATGCTTCAGCTTCTCCCAAGGAAAGTATCCACTTCTTCCTAAAAATGAACAAGTGGGTCATGATGCCCAATGGCAACCAGGGTACCTGCTTCTACTGCAACTGTAAGCAAACTGTAAGAATCCCCCCCTTGTTGTTATTGTTTGTGTAGTGTGCCCTACCAAGCTGCAGGTGAAACCACATGAATTTTGCATTACCTCTAGGCTCATTAGAGAAATCTGCCTCTCTCCTAATAGTTTTTTTCTGACTGAGGGCAGGAGGAGGGAAGGGGGAAATCACATAAAGAAAACACAATGAACCTAAACAGATAACACACTGTGTGAAGGATCTGCGGTTTCTCTTAGCATTGCCAATACTGTGTTAGCTAACAAAACCAACTGTGCAAGGTATATAAGCATTTGTAGCAAATCAATATTCCTGTTCTAATCTAGTTCAGTGACGGCATTTCGGAGCAGTCCTTCTTTTGAAAGGGATCCTCCCCATTATTACTAAGGGATAATAATTCGCTATGGGTAAGTATTTTCACATGAACAGATGTTTGGCTAAGTGATAAGAAAAAGACAGACGTCACTGTCTTTTTGATGTTGCTTTTATTAAATTTTACATTGAACATTCGTTTTCTTGATATAAAGGTCATTATTTCTTTCATTAACTTTATAGCAGCTGCATCCACAGCCTTTTTTGAAGCTTTCTATTAAAGAACTGTTCTTTTTTTAAAGAAAAGCAGTTTATGGTGTGACAGAATGGCGTTAGTAGAAGATCTGGCTATGCTTAACAAGACTAACTGTTTGATCAACAGACTAGTCAAGCCAAGTCCTGGGATTTAGCTGATTAAATCCCATTGATTGAAGTCTCTTTTCATCAAGACTGTAAACACATTACATGGAAGTACAACCCATTGATTCCATGAAAGTTAACTTAGCATCGCAACTTTGGTCCTATTAAATCCACCCACATGCAAGATTAAATCCAACTATATTTTAGTATCCCATTAGTTTCTGTAGCCCATTGTCTTCAATGGATTTACAAAGATGCAACTCTGTTTAGGATTGCATTGTAAATGTCTCAAAACCAGATTTGAGAAAGCCATTGGACTTTCCTACCAATTTAAGAGATTATTTTGGGTTTCTTATCCTTGCTGATTTGACAGGAAATCCCCATTTCAGTTTCCTTTGTACAAATCAAACCTTTGAGTCTTTCTTTTGGCACCTTTGTCTGTCTCTTTACATAGAATTTTTCCTATCCAACATTTTCAACATTACTTGTGCATCAATGAATCAATGTTACATGTGAACAATATAAATTGTATACAACAGGAGTACACAATAGAAAGCCTCAGCAAAAAGCAGAAATGAAAAATATAAATCAATGTAAAAATAAATGAACATTCATTAATCTCTGCTATAGTCATTCATTGGTTCCTTTATGCAGCCAGGAGCAGTTTTAGCCATTGGGCATTTGGGGCAACTACCTTGAGTCCCACTCATGAAGGCACATTGGGGAGGTCCTCATTGCCTTTCAGAAAGCATCCCAGCCACTGTCCTGATAAAGCCATTGCAACTCCAGGGCTCCCAATGCCTTACTGCTTATCATTCCGACTGAGACGTAAATAGTATGATTAACTCTTCGCTGCTTTATAACTGGTTACTCTGACTGAGGCTCACACAGGGCATACAGCTGAATGCTGGCCACCAGCTGTATCTGCAGAGCACAGTCAGCTATAGGACAAAGGGTACCTACAACCAATTACCAGAGCACAGTCAGCTATAGGACAAAGGGAGGCCTCTACAACCAATTGCTCATCATTGCTCTTTAGTTGCTGCCATGACTACAGAAGCTCTGGAGCTGGGACAGCAGCACATTCACTTAGACCACATCTGAGGGCAATCAGTGGTCTAGCTCTCATACTTTTATTAGTGCAGAACAAGACAACTTTAACCGGCTCGCAGACCGGCTTATATTCCCAGTAAAACCACCACCCAAAACACACCCCCACACCACAATAGGCTATTTACAGAAGCCTAGCCCTCTGATTGGTGTGGGCTAGGATCTGCACAGTCCATTGTTCTCATGAGCGAGTTCAAAGGTTTTGCCTGACCGTGTGGAGCCCTATTATGCCATGCGGTCATGACTGGATACATTACACCGTAAATACCATTAAGTTCATTGGGGCAACTATTCATAGGATTGCATCATAAATAACAGGCATGCCAGATTGCAAACATTTGTTTATTCGTATTTATTTATATCCCACCTTTCCTTATAGCTAAAGGGGGGGGGATCACTATTTAAAACTAACAAAATAAAATACATCCCCAAATATCTCTATTCCCCTTAGACAATACCCACAGTCTTTAAAAGCCTTGACAAATAACATGGCCTTGCAGTGCCTCCTAACAATTCCTAAAGAGAAGCACCTTCATCTAGGGGTGTGGGGGGGGGAATGGTACTTTTTGGATCTGAATGTATTGGAGCTGAAAAATATTGGTATTCCTGGTTTTCTGGGTTTCAAATACCAGTATGATATATGGATCTTGTCCCCCCTCACCACCACCACCTTGGGTTCTGATATTTTTTCAGTATCCCCTATGGGGAATCTTGGGGGGGGGGGTGTTGTTTTTAAAGGTACTGGTACCAAAATCACAAAGAACCTTCTGGTGCCTGTCCTTTAAATAACCCCCACATTTCAAGTCAATTGGGCCCTAAACATAGTCAATTTTAAGTCTATGGGCCCTGAACAAAGTGCCCCCAGCTGTTCTCCATTGTTTCCTATGGAGAGGAAAATGAGAAAATGTAAAACCCGAGAGCCCCCCAAAATGCTACTGCAAGCTTTTGCAAAGCTCAACTGATGTAAAATGCAAGTATCTCAAACTATGTAAAATGCAGGAATCTCAATGTAAACTGTGAAAATTCACCCCCAAAAAGCCATGAACCAAACGCAAACCAACTCTAGCAAGGAATTAAACAACAACAACAACTAAAATACTTGAAACAGACAGGATCTTGCCTAAAGCAGCCAGGTAAACCAATATCAAGCCCTGGAGACACAGAACTGCAGGTTAAAAAAAGGGAGGGAACAGTCGTGGGAGCCTGCAAACGCTGCCTCCTAATATTGCTGGTTAATCATGAATATTTACAGGATTTTCAGGACAAATTTTTCAGTATCGCAAAAAATCCTGGATAGATTTTGGAGACCTGAATATGCTCAGAAAATGCAGATAAAGTATTTTTCAGGTATATTTTTGGACTGGGAATATCCAAAAGCACATCCCTCCCTCCAACACTCCTCAACCAAAGTGACATCTTCTACTAGGGTAGAATCTTTCAGATAGAGATCCTTGCATTAACAAGTGCAGAGCACAGTTTGGTGCCCATTCTGGGCATTTGGGGAATGACTTACAATCTTATTAGTAGACGCTCCTGTAACCATGCCAAGCTTCTTGCTATATCATATAGGTGACAATGTGGACATACTACTGTTGGATTGTAACTGGGCTACAGATCACAGTGCTGACATTAGAAAGTGAGATGGTGCCCTTGTCAATGTGATATCCTAAAAGCTTATTTTGGCCTACGTGTCATGGAATGAATCTCAACCAGGTAATGCCTTCTGGGATGCCCAAATATAGCATAGTACTCAATGGATCCTGCAGAAAAAGGATTCTAGTAACTTCTCCAAAGGATCAGAAATGTAACTGTTGGCAGAAGTAGTTCATTATTTTATTTACTTACAAAATTTATATCCCACCTTTCTGCTCTTAGAAGGGTCACCAAGGCAGCTAACAATTTAAAACATGCATAATGAAATGTTACAGGGGACTTCCAGTAGCACTTGATCGTAATGGCCATCTGAACCTTTAGCTCCGCCAAACCCTCCCCCTTATCTACTCCTGATATCAATCCTACATAATCAGAAGACCACCATTATATAGGGGGAAATGGATGAATCAGTCCGCAACCACATCAGAAGAAATCCAAAACGGAATATGATTCTACTGTGCTGAAATCTTCCTTCTCTCTATCGGGCCTCCCTGAGCCTTCTCTCAATAAAATGGCGGCAAACAACGGCGGCACCAAGAAGGCAACGACCCCGGTCACATCGGCAGATCTAATGACAGCTTTAACAAATCTTGAGAAAAACTTTTTAGAAAATATTTCCTCGATGTTTAAGCCTCTCTATGAGCAATTAGATGTATTACAAAAGAGCCTGAAACTAAGAATATCGCAGAAGGTGCTATCAACAACAGTTTAGCAAACCAAAATGATATCCAGCAGATGCAGGTCACCAAAGACATCTTGGCGGAAAAGACAATGAGACTGGATCTATCAATATGTCAGAACAACCTTAAACTGAGAGGGCTAGAAAGAAATGAAGACTTGGCTACTCACATCTCCAGCTGGTTAGCACAACAAGTGGGTGTTGACGGTGATCAATCTCCAGTTATAACCAAAGCCTTCCGGCTGGGATCATTGGCTATTTTGAAGATGAGACCTTCCCGAGATGTAATGATTACCTTGTTAGATCTTTGCTATAAAAGAAAGAATTCTGACAGCTGCGAGACAAAATGGACATCTCACTCACAACAGAATGGAAATTGAAGTTTATCCTGATCTGCCAAAAGAAGCTCTACAAAAAAGGCGGGAATTCAAGCCCATAACAACTTGCCTCCTAGAAGCCAACATTAAATATATCTGGATTTCACCACTCATATTGCAAATCACTCTTGGAGGAAAGACCTACAAAATTTCCAATCTTTTTTATAATATATTTATTAGATTTTCAAAGATAATAAACACATACACCACAAACATAGACCAAAAACACAAACAAACTTACAAACATAGACTAGGAATATTTTCTATACAGTAACATAGCCAGGCCAAAAAACCAACAACAACAATATTTATAACATTTCACAGGTGAACACGCACTTCTGATAGAACCATCTTTTAAGATTTAACTTCCCATTTTGTTTAGCTACACATTTTGTTCAAGTTAGTTTAACAAATTATTCAAATTGATATTACAGGTTAATTTTCAATCTTGATGATGGCTTCTCAGCACTCCGTACTATGGATCTAGAGGTTCTGATGGAACTTTCCAAAAGATCAAATAAAAGGAGACTTTCATCACCTTCGCCATCTCCGATAGAGCCATGGCAAGCACTTTGATTGTCCTCTCAAAACTAATAAGTTTTTCTAACGTGCTACAAAGAGAAATGTATTACAAAGACTTTGTTAGAACAACTTTTTAAAGGGTTAAAACAGAGTTAAAATACATATAGAATGTTTAAAATATATACAAAACATAAAACAGTGAGGGAATTCCAAACAAAACAAAGAAGTGTTCACCCCCTGACAGAAGATGACAACTGAAGGGAGATACTAGTCCCCCTGGAGAGAGAGTTCCAGAGCTTTGGTGCCATGACTGAGAAGGCCCACTCCTGGGTTGCCACCTGCCTAATCTCAGAAGGCGAGGACATCCAAAGCAGGGCCTCCAAAGGGGGGGGAGTTCAAAAGGCAGTCCTTCAGGTATGTTGGTCCCAAGCCACATAGGGCTTTGAAGGTCAAGACCTGGAAATGAATTGGAAGCCAGTGTAGGTGGGCCAGGACTGGAGTGATATGTCCTATGACCCATTCCAGTCAACATCCCGGCTGCAGTGTTTTGTACCCACTGACACTTCTGAGCGCTTTTTAAGGGCAGCACTATGGATGCAGCATTGCAGTAACCTAATCTAGATGTAATCAGGGCATGTACTACAGTGGCCAGATCTTTTCTGTCCAGGAAAGGCTGCAGCTGGCTAACAAGTCAAAGGTGGAAAAAGGAGCTCTTGGCCACAGCTGCCACCTGCTTATTGAGCAGGAGGCCTGCGTCCAGGAGACCCCCAGACTACAGATCTGTTCCTTCAAGGAGAATGCAACCCCATCCAGAACAGGTGACACTTAAATTCTGGATCAGACCTTCTGCCCACTAATAGCACTTCCATCTTGTTGGGATAAAGCTTTAGTTTACTAGCTCATATCCTCTCTAAAACTGCCTTCAGACAATGGTTTAGGGTTTCTGCAGCCTCCCTGAAACCAGCTGGAAGTGGAGATAGAACTAAGTGTAATCTAAATATTGGTGGCTGTTGGATTCTCTGGACGAGGTACTGCCAGGGAACCACGGAATGTAGTAGAGTGCTCAAAGGCTTTAATGCAGCAGAGCTTGGGGCTAGGTGTGGCAACAGACTTACAGGCTGATTTCGCACTAGAGCTGCCTCAATGTTGCGCCGCCGTTTGCCCCGATACTATTGGTCAATTTCACACCTGAAGCCACGGGGCTGCATTTGACCTGCGGCTTCGCCCAATTTCCTCCGCAGTTTCATGATCCTCAAAAAACAGAATCACGAAACTGCGGGGGAAATCAGGTGAAGTCGCGGGTCAAAATGCAGCCCCGCAGCTTCGGGGCAGCTCTAGTGCGAAATCAGCCACAAAGTTACACGGGGTCAGTAGTCAGTTCTAAGACTAATAAATAACTTTTATTAAATGAAATACATGCATTACAGTGCAGGTAAAAGATAGATATAGATTACCTATTCTAACTAATTGGATGGTGTTGGATGCTACATAGTGCAAGATGGAGATCATGCACCTTCTTTGTGTGTGTGCAAGAGAGAAGAGAGTGTGAAAGCAGAAGCAGAGGAAATTGCCCCTAAAAGTAGCATTCTACTTCAAAGGAAAGGATCAGACAGCAGGAAGGAAAGGATGCTCTCTGTGTCCTGACCTCTCTATCTGTCTAAACTCTTTGGTGCCATTTTCTCAAGTTTGAGACAGGAGACAGCACAAAGTCCTCCACTTCTAACACCCCCTCTCGATGTCTCATTGCTCAGCTGACAAGATTCATCTTCTTTCTTAGAGTCTCAAAGTGTTAAGAAGTGACTTGGTAAGAGTATCTGCAGTCATCTCTTTTGTTGGGTGGTAGGTCAGCTTGACAGTGTCTTCCTTTTGCAGTTCTCTCACCAGGTGGTACTTCATGTCAATGAACTTGGTGCGTATGTTCATGCCTTCTTGCTTAGACATTTGAATGCAGCTTCGGTTGTCTTCATACATTAGTGTGTGCTTTGGTACATCTATTCGCAGGTCTACCAGCAGATAGTATAGCCATTGTAGCACTCAACAACCTTGTGCAGCTGACACATAGCTTCAGCTGTAGACATCTTGCTTCTTACTCATCCAGCTTATGGCACCTTCTCCAAAGAATATGTTTCCACTGGTGGATTTTCTGTCTGTTAGATCTCCTCCAAAGTCAGAGTCTACATATACCACCAACTGAGGATCACCACTGGCTAGTAGCTTAAGTTTGAGGTCTTTAGTGCCTTTCAGGTAGTTCACAATTCTTTTTATTGCATTCCAGTCTTTGTTTGTTGGTTTCTCATTCTTTCTACACAATAGTTCCACTGCTGCACTTATGTCTGGTCTGGTTAGGTTGCAAAGGTATAAAAGTTTGCCTGTGATTTCATGGTATCTGTTATTGCTAAGCAGCTGTTAAATATCATCTAGCTGTTTGATGTAGTTTAATTCCATGGGGTGGGTGCTGGGGTGGCTTCTTCTATCCTCATAGATTTGATTAGTTCCTTGATCTTTTGTTCTTGGTAGATGAGAAAACTTCCATCTGCTTCATGTTGCTCTTGAATTCCCAAGTAGCGTGCAACCCAGCCCAAATCTCTGCATGACTTCACCCAGCAGTCTCATGTAGGTGTTAAAGAGCATAGGGAACAAGATAGAACTATAGGCCAAAGGCCAAGAGGCTGAACAGTAGTCCCCCAGCACCATCTTCTGAACCCTACCCTCCAGATAGGACTGGAACCATAAAGCCTCCCAATATCAGTCTAAATAGGAAATCTAGAATGATATCATGATTGAAGGTATCTAAAACAGCTGAAAGAATCAACAGTCATGCTCCTTCTGTCATGCTCTTCACGAACCACCATGAACCACCACAAAATTTATTAAAATTTGTGGAAGTTCAATGCAGTTCTTCAGTTCACAAACATCGCTTTGTGTACCACAAACTCCCCAAAATTTGTGACAAACTTTAGTTTGTTAGCTGCTTTGTGCCCATCACTATTGATAATTCTTGAGATCTCCTGGGTCAAGGGTAGGCTTCTTTAGAAGTGGATGCACCATAGCCTCCTTCAAGGCTGGAGTAACCACCTTCTCTCTTAAGTAAGCTGTTATGCCAACTGCTTTATTTACAGCAGAGGCTAACTAAATTTAACGTGAGTCCTGGCCAGCTATACCAAGGTTGTGTCTGAGAAAATAGTTTAGTTACTTAGGAGGTAGGTAGGTACACGGTTTAATACTTGCCTGTTTCTAGAAGTCTTGTCTGTTGCAATGAAAAATAAAGGGACAGAGAATAGGGTCTAGAAGTTTACCTAAATCACACTGTTCCAGAACCAGCCGGTCAAGTGTGTGTGTGTGTATCTTTGGCTGCAGTCCAAAGAGATCCATAATAGACAGAAAGGATTGTTGCATAGCAAGAAAGGAATTCAAAGTATAAAGGAGTAGATGAGAGGAGAGGTGGCTAGCCTGAAGCATGGTCTTTGCGCTGATGGTAGAATGTGGCTAGCAAAAACCTTAACGCATGGTCTTCGCGTTTTATAGTTGAATCTTCAGGTGAGTGGCACCTTGCCAAACTGCAATTCCACCTACTTACAAGTCCATCCCATGACCTCCCTCATTGGTGCATGTAGAAGAGGGGCAGGGATTCTATGGGTGGGGCGATATTTGAAACTCTACACTCTATCTCATGGAACACCATCTGGCCAAGTGTGAAGTCTCGGGTTCCTGTATCCTCTTTGAAGTACAGATGAATCTTGGCTTTCCCAGGCCTACAAGGTACCATCAACAGGAAACTGCAATTCAGATGCAGATCAAGTCCGTGTCCTGCGTGACATCTCGTCTCTTTAGCAATGGGGGGATTTCTCCTTCTTGGTTGTTTTCTCTGCTCACAATGGCTAACATGTGCTTCTTCTTCCCATGAGCCTTTGAGCTGATTGTGTGCAAGCTACATTAACATAAAATGCAGGCAAGTGTTCCCTATGTGGAGGCTCTCACAGTAGGTGATGCAAACAGCTTCCTTTGGCCCATGGTATCCAGATATGTCTGCACAGTCCATGTGTTGTGTGTGTAGCAGAAATAAAACCATAAATTAGTCCATTTCTCAACAAAGCATTAACTACTTCTTGAACCCAGCCATCCAGCACCCCTCCAGATGATTTAAGTAACCAGGAAGAGCAAGGGTCATACAATTAGGTG
Source organism: Gekko japonicus (assembly GCF_001447785.1). Lineage (NCBI taxonomy): Eukaryota > Metazoa > Chordata > Lepidosauria > Squamata > Gekkonidae > Gekko > Gekko japonicus. The sequence goes on from NW_015167059.1 coordinate 637,446, forward strand.
GCAGGACTCAATTTTCCAAGGATAAGGATTCTGTCCACATCCTCAGACTGAATAAATTGGTTTTATCCTAGGAAAAGAAGTAAACCTTTCAAGGGCACTTCCCATAGGGTTGAGTTACACAGGCCACAGGAATTGTAGGGATAGCAAAAAAAAATTCAAAAGCTGCATGCTGAAAAAAGTGCTTCTACAAGAATTGGCTTAAAATGACTGCTTAAGCACAAGCTGCAGAACTGGATCTATTGGGCCCATCTTCACACAGTAACAATGTGATCCTAAATAGAATTATATACCTTCTAAGCCCATTTAAGTTAATGGGCTTAGAAGGGTTGTAACTGTGCTTAGGTTTGCACTGTAATGTAGTTCAGCCTTTGCTTTGGCTGTGCTTAAAACTGCCACCATGAGTTCTGCAGTGCAATCCTAAGTAAGAATACTCAGAAGCAACTTACATTGAATTCAGTTGGGTATACTCCCAAGAAAGAGTATATTGGATTTGTGGTCTTAGTTCTGCAAAGTGGTAGCACCAGCTACTGCATCTGAGATCTGATGACCTGTATCTGGTGATTCAGGTCCTTTAGGAATAATGGGATATGATTCTGCTCCCCCTCCCCATTTTTATCTCTTTTTTAAAGAATCCAGATTGTCTTCACTGGCAATGTTAGTTTGAAAGTGTTACAAAGCTAAAGCCCAAAAAGTAGTGTGGCCAATTGGAGAGGCAAATAGCATTACAACACAAAAGAAACTTGAGTATAATTCTTCCAGTCAACCAAGAAAGAGGGGAAATGTAGAGCAGCCTTAGGCAGCTATCTGAACAACTTTCCCCATGACCAAATAAGCACATTGTGGAATAGTCAGACATTCATTTGTGTGAGTGAAGATTGTATTTAGGTCATAGAGGAAAAACAGTGTGTTGCCCTAGCTATAAGTGTTGTAATACTCTTTACAGCGAATCCTACTGTGAACTAAATTCAGACCCAGTAGGGGCAACACTATTGTCTTCAATGAAGCTGCACTTTCTGACACTGAATGGGAATTGGTCCTGATATGCAAGCTGACAAAATTTACTTGAGCTAAAACATGTGGGCAAATGGCCCCAATAGCCCCATGTCTGATTGTTGACAATAACTAGTACTAGAGATTTGGTCAGAATTGTTCCAGAACAGTACTGGAGTCCTCTGTTCATTATCATTCATTGTCATTTTACTGTACAACTTTACGTGTATATTCATAATCATATTAACAGATGATACATCATTAGATACATAACATATACATTCAGTGTTCTTTTTTTCTTTTTAGCTGTTACCATCCTGAATAAAATGTTGACTTTTCAGCCATTTTTAAATTTGTTCATAATATATGCACATGCTAAGAGGCCACCACATGTAGGATGTTCAGTTGACCTCTATGTGGCAACCATAATGTGTACACTTAAGAGCTCAGTCCTATGCCAAGTTACTCCAGTCTAAGACAATTGAAATAATGGATTTACTGGAGTAACTCTGCATAGGGGTGCACTACTAGTGCCAATTATTAAATTATTTACAAGTAAACTGGTTAACTGTGGCCAATTTTGCAACATCAAGGAACAGGGGAAACATAAAAATTCTGGTCTGTCTGTGAATCTTAAACTTGCAATCATTTGTGTACACAATCTTTGCAATACTCCATTAAATCCAGATGTGACTGTATTATGCAAAATGAATTGTAATAAGGAAGGCTACACATGGAACAAAATCCTGACACAAGATAGCACACCTCTGAAGGGAGGGAAAACTAGATTTTGAAAATAAAAGCCACATTCAAAATTATTAGGCAATTGTCAAGGGAAGCTTGACACCTTCAAGAATGCATATGGAGGCTGTTATGTTTTGATTCTGCACATATGCATTGGGTTACATATGTATTCATAGAGAGTAGTCATTGAACACTCCTTGTACATGGACTCCAGTTTACATTCTACACAATGCAGATAATGATTGTTATATGACATCACATTTAGTACTGGCTTCTTATTATTCTGCAGATCTAAAACTGAGATCATAAAACATCATACTTATAGAATATTTATGACGGATTCACTGGGTGAGAAGTTTCACTTCCTGCTTACTCTTTCAGTTGAGGATTGTCATCCCACTAAAATCCATGTCATTCCATGTCAGCAGGCTGATGACCATAGAATAATATTACATCATTCCATGCCCTGTAATAGGAATAATTATCCAGAACTCCCACGGAACTCCCATGTTTGTATATACAATTATGTCAATGAGCCAGCATTCAGACTCATTACCAGCCTCAGCTGAAGTTTATCAGATAACTAGATCAAAGTAGAGCGTGCAATTTTAGCAATAATTTTGAATGTGTATTTTATTTTCAAAACCTTGACTTCCCTCACTTCAGAAATAAAATATGGCTAATGATGATCTGGAAACCATTAACTTTAAAAAAGAACTGTTAAAAGTATTTGATCCCCCTTTGATGAAGTGTGAACACTAGACCTTTTTTCCCAGAGGTGTAATTGAGATTTGCACTTTCAAATATAAGGGGGTGAGGAAAGTAGAGGAGGAAAAGGAAAAGATGCTGAGAAAAACAATACTTAAGTTCAGTAACTTTTGCTAAAGAGAAACTATTTTAAAGTGATCCAATGATCAGTCTACTTACCCATGAGCTTCATAGTCAGGTTGGAGATTTGATCCTCAGTCTGCTACTCTACTCATACAGTCTAACCATTATTTTCAGCTGGCTTTCTATTGCAGATTTTTTGAATAGATTTAAACCACAGTTTGATTTTCAAAATTGCTTCATTTTGAAAATGGCTTAATTTGTTTAATATAGTGATACTCTGGCTTTTGGCTAATGGAAACTTTCAAGTAGCTAATGTTAGGCTTCTTTAGTTTAATTCCAATTTTATTTCAGCCTTTTGTTGTTTATATGGGTGCTCTGAAAGCAGCCTTTTCTCCAGCTAAACAGTAGTCAAGAGCCAAAATATCCAGCTACTTCTGCATGTTAAGAGAACTTTGGGCTTGTACTTGTCCAATAGCTGCCTTTTCCCCCCTTCCCGTCATAGGGCATCCTGATTTTGACAAAGAACTTTCTGAGTAATTTGTGGCCTTGCCTATGAAGCATCTGCTATTCAAAGAATATTTTTTAAAGCCTCACTGGACTCACTCAGTCTCTTGGGCATTCCTCAGTAAGTGAATCAAGAGGCAATGAAAGCTGTTGTGTAGCTCTTCACTAAAGGCACACGTATGAAAACATTCAAAGGGTAAACATGAGAAATTACAATTTGGGGAGGGTACTCAGTGATTATTAGTGGGGAAAGACACAATATTTAAATAAATCACCAAATCCTTTTATCATAAATGAATTCAGTAACTCTCCCTTAACCTTTATTTTGATTATTTTAGTTACTGCTTAATACACTCTATGCCTTCTATTCCTTCTTAAACTACATTTGTACCCTAGGGCAGGATGGCCATTACAGACACTGGGCCAAGTCCTGTGGGTCAATGGCCTGACACCTCACTTGGGCTGGTTCAGTCCACGAGTAAAAGGCTGGTGCCTGGCCTGGGTGAGGCTCATGGAGTCTGGGAAAGGTGGTGCCCAACCCTCACAAGCTGTGCCCAGCCAGAACACAGCCTGGGAAAGCTGCACATGGCATGCTGACAGAGGAACCCAGCCAAGCTGTGGAAGGTGTGGGAATAGCCACCCAGCAGGCTGCCTCTTTCTTTTTCCCTCCCTTCTCTAGGGGGGCAGGCCCCTTTTCCAGGGCCATTTTTCCCCTCCCAAGTGGCTCCTGTTTCTTTAATGTCTGATCTGGCTGTTTTGTGCTATGGTCATCATGGCCTGTGATCATACTTGCAATCATTAAGCAGATATGGGACTTCTCCATCACTTCCACATCCTGGCAACCTTTGTTCTTCCCAGCATTCCATACACAGACATCCATTTGATGACTAGCCAAAAACAGTTATAGAATAAAGTGCAGAATCTTCAACTTTTTAAGCTGTAGCTACAGCTATGGATCCAGTCTCACCCACACACCCCACACAATCTGTGCCGGATTTTATTTTCAGACTATCATCAGAAGATTTCAGTTCTTTGCACGTTACTGTGGTTGTGAGGCACTGTTTACCATGAACTTACTGTACAAGTCCTATGATCAGATGAAAGGTAAATTCAGTTGGCTCAGTCAGACTATAGAAAATTGTAATGCACTGAATGCTTTTTATATTGGCTCAGAACTGTCACATATCTATCAAATACACATCCATAACATATTGTTCCTGAGTAGTACATTTTCTGTACAATCATTCTGCTGTTTACTAGACTACTGGCATGAAGATGCATAAGAAAACCCTGATGATTTTTTTCTTGTACAAATACCAAGCCAGACTACTTTAATTTTAAGCATGTGGATTCCAAAGAGAAATATGCTTCTAGATTTACCCTTGACTGTCCCTGGTGACAAATAATATAAGCTCCCAAATGTGTTTTGACCTTCATAGGCTAAAGGCCAAATCTTCAAAGCAGTGCTGCTAAAAATGCTCCAAAGGAGATGGTTTACCAGAGTGCCACAACTCATAGCTCAACCCTGCATGAACACCTTTGACAGCAGACGATGGCTAAACAAAAACAGAATAAGAACACGATCTCTGTAAAAGATCTCTTAAGCCCCCTCTTTGGGGGGGGGGCTTAAAAAAGGAAGTGTTTTGAAATAACTTCCTTTTACAGCAAGATCAGTTAATCATAGTCAGTTTACAAATTCTACCTTTGATTCAGAAAACCAGAGGTGATGTTATCCTACAGGAGCTGAAATGAATCTATATATGCCAGACAAACACATCTACCCCTATAGTATAGATGCCAGGCATTCTCGCCATTGAATTCTTATAGGATGACTATATGCTGAATAACTAGGTAATAATGGAAACAAAATAACAACCATGCTCTGAAATAATGATAACAGATATCTGAGGAATAAGGATGTGCATCTTAATGCAGATTGTATCAGTCATGTGGTAGCTTTCCTACAATTATCTTCACTGACGATTAAAATGGTTAGGATGAGGAATAACCAACAGTGTGTCCACCTTGGTAATGCTGATATTAGACCTGCTTGTGAACCGAAGAAGGAATGGAGAAAATTAACCAGGATACAAAGAATGCATTGTAAAATAATTTTGTTTGGGCATTAACAAAAAACAAACCAATAAATCATGCAGAAAGGCAAGTCTGTGGAAAGGTGGAGGGTCAGTGATTATTTGGTGGATTTTAGTGATTCATCAGCCAGCAAATCTTTAGGGATTATACCCGAGGGCAATCATGGAGACATTAGTGGTTTTATCTGAAATCTCTTGAGTGACAAGTGAGGACCAAGGCAACTGAAGAAGGGTCATGTTAACGGATCAATGTCATATTGGGAGGAGGATAAAATATCAAAGTTTTGATGCTTATCTGAGACTCTTGTTTCTGCAACACAAGGTCTTAGCTAAGCATCTTAGAGCAACACGTGACCTTTCCACTGCTTTAACTCTAATTAGATATTTCTGGTTTGAGGGATGTACAAGACAACACATTTTATGAGATTTATGATTCAGATGTTTATTTAGAACGCTGGCATGCTGCCTCTCCGAAGACCTGCCCAAGGCAACTCACAAGGTAAAAACAGCACAATCATAAAACCTCAAGCATAAAAATTATCAATACTAAAACAATCAATAAAACAAGCAAGGAGCCTGCTAGAGGCACTGGAACAACCTAAAAACTGTATTCAGCAGCTAAAAATAATGGGCAACATATAAGGACTTCACTATTTGAAAATGTTTGAAGAGTGAGGCTTTCCCTTAATCTGTGAGTCATAAATTTAAGGTTAAAATAAGCTATTGTAAAAGGATAATTGAGAAACTGCATTTGAGGTCTTCACATACAATTCAGAAATTTTTTAAAAGATTATCTAAAATGAAATGAAATCCAGTTGAGCATTTCTTGTCTACAGTCTTTCAAAAAATGCAAAGAGAACTCACCATGCCTAGTCTCAGAGAATCTCAGAATAGCTCAGTAAACCACTGACCCTCATCTGAGCATTACCTTAAACATTACAAGCTCCACTAGCTCCTGCCTTGTAGAGCATTTTAGAATTTTCAAATGGAGCAGAGGGGCAATATTATTGTAAGACTTGTGACTGTCCATAGCAGACACTTTTAGATTTAGCAATGCATTGTAATGAAGGACCAGCCTGACAGGCTGAAAATGAACTTTCACTTAGTGTAAAGGGCTTTTTCCGGCCGGTAGATTGCTCATCCTTTGAAGTGTGTGTGAATGAGTAGGTGTTAGCAAATCTCTTCAACCAGCAAGCATCCAGATAGTACTTGAAGAAATGGTAGTCTTGAATAATAGGTACAAAGCCATTTGTTTTGGCATCTTTTCACAGTTGTGTCTGGCTTGGTTTTTATTTTCTTTTATTGTGGCTGCACTATCTTTGCACTAACTTTGGTGTCTGCAGGTCAGAGAGGTAGCACCAGGGACCTCAGAAACAGTCACCCTGAGCATCAAAATGGTAACTATGGGAGAATCATGGATTTCTGGGATGTCTTTTTTCCATGTCACACATGGCTTCCTTCCTAACCTGGGATTGGGAGAGCAACCAGGGATGATAGTCATGGCCATAGAAAAAATGTCAGCCATGTCTACAATCCCCACCAGGCCGTGGAGTGCTGGTCTCACACCCATTGTGGCTGGAGACAGGCTGCAAGGAAACAAGGATTGGACAAATGTGTCTCTTACCCTGGGGTTTGGCTACCATGCCATTTTCCAGGAAAACTCTGCACTAGGGAAAAGGGGCAGAGGACAGAAAGGGGCAGAAGAGGCACCCAGGTTTCTTGGAAAGAAAAAAGAACTGAGCTGAAGGACTCATGGGCCAAGGAAGATCCCACTGCCCTCACACCAAGCTCTTCCAGGGAAACAGGGCTGAGAGAACATGTGAGCAGCAGAATTAAGAAAAAGAGAAGAGATTGGATTTATACCCCACCCTTCACTACCCAAAGGAGTCTTAGAGCAGTTTACAATCTCCTTTCCCTTCCTCTCCTCACAACAGACACCCTGTGAGGTAGGTGGGGCTGAGAGAGTTCTGAGAGAACTGCTCTTTCAAGAACAGCTCTGACAGAACTATGGCTTGCCCAAGGTCATCCAGCAGCTGCGAGTGGGGAATCAACCCTGGTTCTCTCAGATTAGAGTCTGTGCACTTAACCACTATACCAGAAACCCCCTTCACTTTGGGACTGAGTCTAAAGAGAAGGGCAGGAGAACCCCCAAACATAATCAGGTCCTTGACATGTGGTCATATATTTTAAAATAAACTGTGTGTTGGATAGGTGGCACAGAATAAAAGCACCATATATTCAATTTCAACGTTATGCAGGATTGTCCTTCAAACAGTAACTTTCAGTGAGTCTATGATATTACTTTCCAATTCAAGCTCATTCTCATAAAATTGTGAGTTTACAGTAACTGTGACTTTGATTAGTTGGAGTCAACTCCTCTCATGTTCTCAAAAGGCCATGTAAAACCAGATAGCTGTTTCCAGAAATGCATGCAAAAATCTTTGGTGAGTTCATGTGATTGTCCATTGTCCACAAGATTAACTTAAGATGTTGTGTACCACAAGAAGCCCACCGAATATGAAGTGTGCAGCAATATGCAAAATTACAACATGTGTTCATGACATGATTTTTCAGATGACCAGCCACATGTTGCAGTTCAACCAGGAAAATGAGTGGTTGGCCATATGCAGAGTGTGAATTGTTCCTAAGATGATTTATGTTCCTTAAAGGAGTGAAGTCCTTAACATTAGTAATAAACATCATTGTTCTCACTGCCCTCGCCCCTCAACAGGTATCATCTGTAGTCAACCTGTCTCTTCAAGAGATGGGGTGCAAAGGTCATTTGTTTATGATGTGCAGACACTTCAGCAAGTGGTCTGGCTATAATACTAAACGGAAACAGATCTAATTTGCCCAAGAGCCATAAACACAATACTCAGGTCAAAAACTTGGCTTGAGCTGTTCCATATTTCAGGTTCTTATTCTTGTAGACTTATCCCTTGATGCTCACAAGCATTTCCAACCTCTTGATTGTGTGAGACATAGGCTGAGGTCAGACTGGCAGTATGAAGCGCGAGGGAGCCAGGGCAAAAAGACCAGGACCAAGTTGTGCCGGGAATTCCCAGTTGCACTGCACCTACTGATGCTGGAGCATACAGGGGAGGCGGCGCAAGGGAGGCGCAGCTGTAAGTGGCTTTTTCACTCCCTATGTGCATAGGCACAGCAATGCGGCTTGTTTGCGACTTTTAGCGTGCACACTTCCAGGAAGCAGGATCAACGCGCTCTCCAGGGTTTGCTACCGTTTTCACCTGGTACTTTTTTAATGTGATAGGGAATTGTCATAGGACGGGTTGAGTACAGCTGGGGAACGCCTGACATCTGTGGCTGTGTGAACCAGCCCCTTTAATCCATTTGTGAAACATGCCTATATCGGGCCAAACTGCCACGCTGAACTCAGCCATAGAAAAGAAATACATAGCATTTTAACCCTTACATACCTCTTATCCCAACATACAGTATGGCCAGTGTTCTACTACTTATACCTCTCATACAATCTCCATCTGTATCCAACAGGTTAGATTATCTGGAAGCAATCCTAATCAGGTTAACTCAGAAGAAAATATCATGTTATTCAATGGGGCTTACTCGCAAGAAAGCATCCTAGGATTGTAGCCTCTAAATCCTTTCCAGAAAGTGAGGACTATTTCCTCTGCAGCAAGATTCCTTCCACTGAACCAGATTTCTTCACTTAATGGGAAGTAGGGTTGACAACTCCAGGTTGGGAAATAACTGGAGATTTTGTGGGCTGAGCCTGAGGAGGGAGGGGGAGGGGAGGGATTTCAATGGGATATAATGCCATAGAGTTCCTTGCAAAGTGGCCATTTCCTCCAGGGCAACTGAACTCTGTCACCTGGAGATGTGTTATAATCCCAAGAGATCTCCAGCCAGCATCTGGAGTATGGTTGCCAAGTCTTACCTGGAGATCTGTTATAATCACAGGAGCTATCCAGCCAGCACCTGGAATACGGTTGCCAAGTCTTATCTGTCTGCCGGCAGGGGGGTCCTGGAGTTCCTCCTGGGTCTTCTGGTCAATGTGCATAGTGCACGGGGCACAATGACATCACCCAGGGCACGATGACTTCACAGCACATCATCATGCTGGGCATGTTCTACAGGGGACACTCTGGCTGTGATGTACTGTGTCTTTAAATGACTGGTAACAGAGCACAGCACAGCTGTATCTTGTAATGGGTGAAGCATTTATTGTTGGAGTGTGCTGAGTGTTAGCTAAGCTGTTGCTGATTGCTGGTGCTGAGAGTGGACGCCAAATAAACTGTGTGCTGTACCTGTCTGAGGCTTCACAGAGTATTCTTTCTACCCTGGCAAGACACTACACTGGCATTCCGCTAAAAATTCTATGGTCACCATAGAGTTTTTAGCCGAATGCCAGAGTACTCCCTGTGTGATGTTCCCAACAGCTGGTTGGTGGCAGATTAGGCCCCCCAAAATCGGGGAAACTCCCGCCCCCATCGTTGGGTTGGCAACTGTAACCTGGAGGCTGGCAACCCTAGTTGCAAGGGGAGGTCAAAGACCATGGCTTAACTGGAAGGGAGTCAACTGTGGCTTAAATTAAGTGGTTTGTGAGGGCCCATCCACTGTCCCAGTCTAAGTTGTGATGTTAATGCTGCTTACATCTGAAAAATTATATGTGAAAATAAAGCATATAAAATATACACATGGGCATGTTGCTACTGAAACTTGCTTGGTGTAGTGGCTAGGAGTGTGGACTCTAATCTGGGAGAACCTGGTTTGATTCCCCACTCCTTCACATGCAGCTGCTGGTGTGACCTCAGGTCAGTCACAGTTCTCTCAGAGCTGTTCTCTCAGGAGCTCTCTCCGCCTCACCTACCTCACAGGGTGTCTGTTGTGGGGAGGGGAGGGGAAAGGAGATTGTAAACTGCTCTGTGACTCCAAGTGAAGGGTGGGGTATAAATCCAACCTCTTCTCTTGTTACCACTCATACTTGAGTACGTTTGCATCCATTTGAATCACATCCTGTGTGGATAGAGAAGGCTAATCAGATTGTAATTGAGATGAGAATGGAGTGACTTTAAAGTGTATTTGGAAAAGAACTGGGATGTGAAACAAAATTTGATATGTTTAGATCAATATTAAGTCAAATGATGTTATCTTTAGATTGTAATGATAAGAAATTGATATAGTTAATGATACGAAGTAATTTGGAGTAGGGGTGGAAGCATTGCGGGAAGCCATTGGAGGGAAGGGAGGAATTGGGAATGGGGTAGACAATTGATAGAAAGAAGTGTTTTAACGGTATACGTTGTATTCCTGAGAAAAATAAAAATTTGTTTACCAAAAAAAAAGATTTTAATTGAGATGGTGGTGGTGGTGGTGGTAGTGGGAGGGGCCATGGTTCAGTGGATGAGCATGTGCTTTGCATGCAGAAGGACCCAGGTTGAACTGGAACTAAAAAGGAACAAGTAGTAGGAGAGTACTAGATACTTTGAAGAGCTGCTGACAGGCATAGTAGACCTACCTAACCTTGGTAGGCCAACAGTCTGACTTTGTACAAGGTGGCTTCATGTGTTCAATATTAATCAAGGTCTCCAGAGCCATCATGTAGCAGAAGATGCAAAATATGATTCATGTGGAGAATACAGGGAACTGTTTGATTTTGGACCAAATGTATTTTGTGGGATTCCATTTATTTGTTTCTTTTTTAAAAAAAGATCCAACCAAATGAATTTGCAGTGATGAATAATATAAAAACAATGATATTTAGATGAATAATTCAAGAATAGGTAGAAAATGAATTTCAGATGTTCATCTAACTGTACACAATAATGAGTTAAAATGAAAAGGCTACCTTTATCCAGACAAGTCAAGTAGGTATTTGACATAAGTATCCCATCATAAGAGTTTAAATGTATGTAACTGTTTTTGAAAATGTATCTATATTTGATCAAACACTTTCCGGGTTTCTTCTTCAAACAAATAACTTGTATTGAATGCACACATTTCAATAAATATGCTTCCAATTTCTGTGAGTGTGTTAGACCAAAGACATTTGATTGTCTTGATGGGGGGAGGTGTTTCCATGTTGACAAATATTTCTGTAAATACAGAGTTTCTAACACTAGTTTCTGAAATGTGTGTTGGACTCTTGCTCTCTGGGGAATCTATTACAAAGTCAAAATTAATCATAAAGAAAATAAAGAAAACCACAGTGTTGAGGGGGTTTCCCTCCTTCAAAAGATGAAATCTAACGAAAAAACTGCTAAAATAACTTTACTGTCTCATGAAAACCTACAAGTACAAGGAAATTCAGGCTTAGGGCAGACACAGTAACCTTAATACAACCCTGCCATGCCTACCAATTGCACACATATGGTATGTAAACTAACCTGCTGCTCTGAGACCCTCTGACAGTGGACCATATGTCCTGTAACTGGTAGGCAAAGTGTAAGGATTATTTGAGATTATCTATATTCAGAATGTCTTCATGTCTGAATGGATTACATTAACACCTTCATGCTACTATAACATTTCTTGCTTCTTAACTCTGTCTCCCCTTAGGCCGGTATATTTGGTTTCCATAGGACTGAACCAGGTATAATTCTATCATAACTCTTCTCTGAATAATCACACCATGCTTATATCTTGTTTAGGGTTATATGCTGATACAAATATGAATTGTAGGTAATAATGTGACTGTCTCTTTCAGAAAGGCCTGTGTGTAATAGCATGCTTGACTACTACAAAGTTTGGATGCAGATTTTCATCTGAAACTCAGACTGCTTTTAACTCTGAAAAAAATTCTCTTTTGTCCTACCGGATGTGGCGAGGGGTTCTCCAGCGCATGTTAGGTTTGAGCTTCAACATTTCTCAGCTTTGTTCTTCTCACCACTTCAACTATCCTCTAGATAATTCAGCACAGATTAACACAGCCCATTTTCCTGTAAGCAGTAACACAAACCAAGATGTGTCTTTTACCCTATTAAATATTAATTCACATCATTTAATATTAAAGAAGTTGCATCCCTGCTTTCCTCCCATCTTCCCTTCCCCCCAGACTTCTCATCTGAGTGACACCAACCCATTTCTGAGAGTCTTTTAAAAATAATTTACAAGGTCTGTTGTAATAATGAGGAAACAAAATGTTAATTCTCCAAGGAGGTTGGATATGCCTATGAGACCTGAAACCTGGTTCAGAAACATTATACAGCATCAAAAATATAATACAAAGATAGGAAGAAATGTACTCATTGATTAATAATACACAATAAGGTGTTTGCTTGAATATCTATGTCATGCGCCTAGCAGAGTGATAAAGAGCAGACAAGCAGTGAATTCCTAAAGAGAGTGATACCCTTCTACTTCCATTGAAGTCAATGGGCTTAGAAGGGTACAACTCTGCTAAGAATGGCTTTATGTGTAGACAAGTACTTTACCATACAAGATGCCTACCGTGTTTCCCCGAAAATAAGACACTGTCTTATATTTATTTTTTCTCAGGAAGACACACTAGGGCTTATACCACAAATGCATAGAAATCCTGCTAGGGCTTATTTTTTGGGTAGGTCTTATTTTCGGGGAAACAGGGTATTTCTCTAATGCTATTACATTAGTATTTAAAATAGGAAAAGCATAAAATGGACACTAGGGCACAAATCTTGGTGCCATGTTAAAGGGGGTAGCACTGCAGACACATACTATACTGTCATAGGCACACCATAACTATTGTGTTAATTGCAGTAATTTAGGATTGAAGTATTGCCTTTATGCCTTTAACTTTTCATCAATGTTCACATTAGAACAAGGCTGATGTAAATTAGTGAGCAAATCTAATTTTACATAGCAACAAATAACCACATCAACTTTGCTTGTAAAAGCAAGCTAAATCTTTTATAGTGATCAACAGTTCTCAAAAGTACACACTCACACACACCAAATCCCATGTTTTGGACAAAAATGTGGTGTGTAATTGAATAGGTATGGGATAACAAAAACTCTTATCTGTTCTGAATGATGGATTTTAGTAGTTCAAGGCTCTTAGGTGCTGGAGACATCATATTAACATTCAAGGAGGGAAGGCAACCAAGATGCTACCATCTTCACTTGGTTTAATCAGGCTCCTAATTGAGAGTCCAACAGTATTTACCAAAATTTGCGTATAAAGGCAACGTATGCCAATTAAGTTCCCATTTCCTAATGCACCTCTTTTTATGTACTATTCTGGCCTATAGCTGATGGAAGGGATAAATGAGTAGTTCTCTCACATTCGTTGCCAACAACAGATGGTGCTAAGAGCCTAGGCAGTCAGTTGGCAAATTTCTTCCCCAACCTCCCCACTCCCCAAGCTCTGTAACCAATTTAGCTTGTGGAGCTGGCATAGGTCCGACAGTCCTGACTCAATGCCCAAACCAGGCTTCCTAGCCTGTGACTCAATATGCTACTGCTTAGCCTTAGGACTGCTAATCATGGTTCTTTCAAATGCTATGGGAATCAATTAGCATTAAGGGTGGGAAGAGAGGAAGAATAAAAGTGCATGGCCTTAATAAGCGAATCAGAGCAGACAGGGAATCCTTGTTTAAATACAGTGTCTTCCCAGGCTGCTTGTGGTAGCAAGCTGTATTGTGCTTAGCTTCTACAGTCCTGTTCCTGAATCTAGTTCTGTCCAAATTTCTATTTATCTGTTTTGTTGACTGGTACCAATTTATTTATTTTTCTCTCTTATGCCATTAGACTTCTTAGAATCATTCGTACCTTGGGAAAAGAAGACAGTGTAAGGGAAGGGGAGGGAGTGCAATATAGAAGCAATTAGATTTCACCAAAGAGTTAAGGCAAGCTTGTTGGCTGAGGTATGAGGAAACTTCACCAGGAAGTGGGGGGGGGGGGTTGTGCCAGTGGAAAAATACTGTAACTATGGATACAGGGGCTAACTGAAATATAATTCAGCCACCAAAAAGGCCCTAGCAAAAGGAAACAAATCAGTTTGTCACCAAAGCCTTGGATATCAAACTCCTGGCATTATGCCAAAAGAGAAGCCCTTTCTACTGATAGATGAACAGGCTCATAAATTTCAACAGAAAATTTTGCAGCATGAATGTCTCTTTTTTTAGTGTTGTGTTTCTCCTGAGAGACTTTGTGTGTACAATAGGATGTTTTTTTCTAGCTCCATTTCAGACACAAAAGGCCGCCTGCTTTCCTTCGTGTTCTCAAAAGCTTCATTCAGAACTGAATGCAATAAAACCCGAACTAGTGGAAATGTGGAGATATTTATAGAAGATTTTGAATGCCAAGGAAAATGGGAGGGAAGCGTAGGGATCACTGCTTTCAAGATACCACAAAGTTGTCTAGAGAATATTTTGTCCAACTTTGCAAGGTGAAAACTTAGATGTGAATTTTTGTTGCTGCATTTTGATACCTACAAAAGTAACATACAAAACCAGAAAACTACACAGTTCCAAAATTTATTTACTTCTGCTGTTGCATTAGTGTGGCCAGTTAAATTGAAAGTTTCACTTGACATTGAAAGTCCCAAGTTCTAGTCCCATTTCTTCTTACTCCATCCTTGAACAAAATATCACTAGGTTGCATCCAAAGGCACACTTGTGAGAATAGAAAAAAAGAAACTGCAATTTTCACAGATTTGCCACATGAGCTGCTGGGTAGAAGTACTGTTAACTGAGTTTCCTTCTAGTCTAGAGAACCAGACACACCATGACTAGGGAGTTACACCCATCCTCAATAAGGCATGCTAGCATCACCCTCATAAATGTGGCTGTACATATTCAGCACACTTGCTGTGTTTGCATGACATGATGAAAGATGTGGGCAGGCATGCCAATGCAGCATCACTCCCAGTCAGCTTCTGTGACAAGCACAGCAAATAAAATTAAGCTCAGGGATGCTTGATAACCACTCTGTCTGGATTGCCAATTGTTTGCAAATTGACCTTGAACTTTAAAAAATATTTGATTGTTTCTTGACCATTCAAAATAGGATCAAAATTGTTCTGCATATAGATGTTTGCACACCACTTCCCCCCATCCTGACCTCATCTGTCATCTTTGTTATATGCTTAAAAATAAATTTTAAAAGACACCCAGTCCTACTAGGGATGGAAGCAAACTGCATGTTTTGTTCCTGTGTTCTTGCCTTTTGCCTGGCTGAATAAATGCTCTTTGAGTCCATAGCATAAGTATTTTGTACATCTAGGGCTAACTCAGTGCTTGCTACATCTGGATTGTAAATAATTTTCCATGCCCATCTGCCTCCTGCAACAATTTGTCCAACACACCATCCATTCAATGAACTACAGGTAAAAAAATCTCAGTTTAAAAGTTGGTTTTCTTGGTTGTCTCAGCCCTCCTGGAGTGGGAAATGAGGAAAATCATGTTCCAGCCTTGCCCATTTTAACTTGCTTCCTGACTCTTCTGAGCATGCTCTAGTACAATGAATATGCTGACTAATGGATGGCATCAGTCATGCATGTGCAAAACCAGCACATGCATTTGAACTGGGGCTCATTTTAAATGATGCACAACTTGCCCATGATGACCCTGAGGCACACGTAATATAAGAAAGCAGCAAATTGTAAGCAGATGTAAGCAGTGGCTTCCCAGCCAGCTGCCATGCTGAATGCTGCTATTGAGCAGCTGCAAAACTACTTGAAATGCTGTTTGGTTTGAACAAAGAGCAAATCATCAGTCACATGAAACACTCAATTCAATTTAATGTGAGCAATGTGAACAAGCTAGGTTTGCATATTGATCCCATATCTGTGAGTTCACAGCGTCCCTGGTTGAAATAGAAGGATATCTAGAGAGGAGAAGAACTTCATTCCATGTTTCAGTTTGTCTTTAACAAAATCCTTAAAAACAAAACCTAAAAGGATATATGTTACACTTGGGGACAATGAATTACATATTAGCACCAGTGATAAAAGCTGAAAGAACTCAATATGCAAAAAAATCTTTACCGGTAAAATACATTTCCAACATGAGGAAACGCTGGAGGATATAACTGCAAGATTAACTTGGCACAGAGATCTGGGCCTGCCACATTAATCAGAACCAATGAAGAAAGGCCATGATCCATGCCCTTAAAATCTCAGTGCTGGTATTTCATTGTACAAAGATGTTCAGTGCACATAATGGGCATATCTTAAAAGATAATTCTAAGTGCTGTGAAGATAAACAGTGAATTTTATTCTTCTGCATTTGGGCATAACTTCAAATACTAAGAATCAATCCAAACAACCATCCACTTTTCTTTTATGGACAATAGCAAAACACTGTAGTTTAAACATTCTATGAGGGCCAGTTTAATGGACAATAGCAAAACACTGTAGTTTAACTTTAAACATTCTATGAGGGCCAGTTCACACAATGAAATTTTCAGTCAATAAGCCATTCTTGAGTATGATTTCTGAGCCTGGATAGACACAGAAAACCGATGTGTGATTGCTTCCTTGCCAACTCAGATATTGAAGATCTTTCAGTTAATTCTTGATAAGAAAACAATCCTTGTCTATGAACTTTATTACTCAATATCTGTGCCTATCCAGGAATGGGAACCATGGTGCTCCAGCAAAAAAAGGTAACAAGCCTGGTTTTGAGAATCACAGACATACAAGTGACGAAGTATGAAAAGACTATAAATGCATTAAGGTCCTGACAGCAAGGTAGTAGAAGACCACCTAGAATGGTACAAAGTCTATTTGAAGGTTTATCAGGTCAAAGTGAAGTATTTCCTCTCTTCCACCATTGTATCAACAGCATATCATCCTGTACAGGTATTCCAGGTAATCAATCGGAGTTATATAAGTCAGATATCAGAACCGGGCAGGGCTTTCTTTCTTTCTTTTTGGAAAAGGAGGTGCTGGAACTATCAAGAGGGAAATGAAGTTTTCAGTCTCATGAACTTTAAAACATGTTTAAAAGAATTTTGTCGAAGAGGTTCCGGAACTCTGTTCTTGCACGTTCCCCCAGAAAAAAAGCCCCGGAACTAGGTAATTACACTTCCTCAAGGTAACAATGGTGTTTAATACTTTAAATTAGTACTAAATTAGTAGAGAAACAAAATTCACATAGGTCCCAGTCACATGGAGAATTTGTCACGTGAAAGGCATGAATGCCGGATGGATTTTTGGGGTGCGATCACACCGCAACATCTGGCAAGCGTAGCACACCCATGGCCAACCTGTGGCATGCCACCGAAGATGCGCAGTTAAAAAGTACCTGCAAAGATCTACTAGCAAATGGTTTGCCATGGGCTGCAGACAGACTCGTTCGGTGTGATCACACCGGCGCGTGCCTATTCCCTCCGGCCGTCCTCTTTGCAGCGCGCGCGCGCTGAAGGATGAAACCCCGGTGCGCTGCCGTCACGTCTGATCACATAATGGTGGGTCAGAATGCGATGGCGCAAATAGCCATGCCTCCCCCCGCAATTTCCGGCATGTGTGGCCAGGGCCATAAGTTATTTTTGGAGGGTTGTTAGGAAACTGGATAAAACAGAAGAAGGAGAATGGAAAAAATAAGGGGTTACGTACTATTGGGGATATTTATTAGTTAATATAGCAATGTTGCACAGTCATAGAAGTGTGGTATTTTTTGCAGTAAACTCCAAAGAATTATATTGCAAAAATTATTAAGATGGCTTCAGTTCACATCTATGTTGCACTTGAAAGGTGAAAGATAAGCCTAATCTAAACAATACAGTTCCCTATCACGAGTGGTCAGCTAATCCAACATTGTGTGTGTTCATGTAAGATGGCATGTCTTCTACAGGAGAGATGATAGATGTGTCTTGATCCTTGTGAGTTCAGGAGGAGAGAGAGACAACAAAGGGCATAGGAAGAGGAGGAGGAGTCAGAGAGAAGCATCTAGATTAGACGAAGAGAGGGATCTCATTCTTTGAGAAGATAACACATAATACACATCAGTGTAGCAATGTAGCATCCCCCAATGTCCAGGCATGCTGAGTTGCACTTCTCCAACACATGTATATTAATTACAAGTGACTTGATTGTGTAGGCTTGTCCTCAAAATGGAGTTATGGACATAAGCACAACAGAATCCAGCTACACAGAAACTGGTCTAGATGGATGTGAAGCATGAGTGCCCAAAGTATTCAAGCACTCAGGATTCAAGCACCATATAAAAGGATCAACATATTCAACCCATTAGTTGATTGGATCCCAACCAAGAGCTAGAATTCTGTATAGCCTGAGGAGTTTTGAATGAACATGTAGCACTCCTTTAGGAAATTGCCAGGAGATTTGTCAGTGTACCTTTATGAATTCCTCAAAGATGACTTTAAAAGCTGTTGCAAGAATCTGGGCATACTGACAACTTTAAGACGGGCTGATATGGTCTGATGAACTGTGGTTTCCTTTCTTCCCATTACACACACACACACACAAACACATTCAACACACCTCACAATTTTTGAGCATTACAACTTTTTAAATGCAAATCATGCACAGAAAAATCCCTCACTTAGTAAACATATCACTGCTGAGCTCTGATAAACAATGGAACTATTAGCAAGAACACATTATCATGCCCAGTGATATTTCATAGGGTATTTGACAATCCATAGGGGCTACTTCTGCTGTTCCATAAATAAGATATACTATTTAATGGGTGTCTTTTATCTTAGACGTCATGGTGAATCTACAGGAACATCACTTAACTTGCTCTATCCATCTTTCACCTGCCGTGTTCTTACAGACATGAACAAACTGAAATGCCATGTTAGATTTTCCATTATGAATATGTATTTTTGTAGTTTAAATGCTAAATATTGTCTTATCCCCATCAGGTTGCTAGTGGTCAATATATTATAAAGAATGATTGACTAAGAGAATATAGTTCTCAGTCACTAGGCAGTTATGTAAAACATTGCAAAACCAAATAATTGTGAGCTATGGCTTCCATACTGCAGTTGTAAATTTTTCAATTTGTAGATGTGTGCTACAACAATTATGCTAATGTTTTCTTGCCCTCCCTCAAGAAACTACCTCTGTAGAGATACACCAAAGGTAGGATATCCTAACATTCTCAGATATAGAACAAAGTTTGAGTCCAGTGGCACCTTTAAGACAAACAAAGTATAATTCTGGATGTAAGTTTTTGTGTGCATGCACACTTCTTCAGATACTCTGAAGAAATGTGCATGCACACAAAAGCTTATACCAGAATTAAACTTTGTAGGTCTTAAAGATGCCACTGGAATCAAACTTTGTTCTGTTGCTTCAAACCAGCATAGCTACCCACCTGAATCTATTATCAGATATAGATTTGGTATTTATATAACATGCTGACATGCAGAATTGACCATCCTATTCCTCTGACCTACCAATTTGATCCATTTCTGAGTTATAAAATAGTGCATTGAATAAATTGTTGCAATTTTGCAAAGATTTAATGTCAGAACATTGAGTTTTGCAAACTGCAGACAGTTGACTTTTTGTAACAATGTACTTTTGCCAAAGATAGATCCAATCTCGATCTTGGAGGACTAGGAAAGAAATCTTACTTATACAAAATTATATGAAATGTAACAATTTTTGAAAGTTTGTTCAGGTTGCTTCATGCAAAACCTTTAAATTATACAAAAAGAACAATTTGAAGTTGTTGTGATTTCATTGTATACCCAGCTCTGGCTCCAAGAGAAGCCCTTTACATAAAGAAATGAAATTGCCTTATACCTGACCAAGCCATTGTTCCATGTAGTCCAAAAACTGTGCCTGACATTGGCTCCCCAGAGTACCAAGTTGGTGTCTGCTATACCACTTTTTTGAAGCCCTTATATTATTGGTCTTTTTCACTGGCAATGCCAGGGATTGGTCTTCTGCATTCAAAGGATGTCTTCTGAACTGTAGTCCCTCCTCCTAATATTCATATGCATAATAAAATACAAAGCATACAGTCCAATAAAAATATAATTACAATAATACACTAAAATCATAGCACATATGAACCACTCTAAGCTTGAAAATCACGTTTTTTGCAATAAAATAAAATAAAATGTAAATTTACTAAAGTTAGTTACCCACACTTTTACTTGATGGTATACCACTACATGCTTGCAGCAAACTGATGGCCTGAAAGACAAAGAACTAACCTTCATCCAGTTGAAGAGAGACAAAGTCCTTTATCTGTTCACAGAGCACTTCTAAGCTTTTAAAAAGTGAAGTCCATCACACTGGCCTGTACACCCTCCAAAGCAGCCATATTCTCCAAGGGAACTGGTATCTAATAGCAGGAGAACTCCGAGCCCCACCTGGAGGTTGGCAACCCTAGGTATCACTAAATTTAAACTTTGCTGAAATGCCCCAAGAACAGGTTAACATAATTATATTACACGAAACATAACAGAATAGTTGCCACACATGTACTGTCTCCAGAAAACCATAAACAATTATGACAGACTCAGCCTAGAGTAGTAGCCATATTAGTCAATTGCTATAAGAACGATAACAAATGTTGAAGCTCCTTAGATACTAATGGCAAATATTACAAACTGTCAAGACATCTGTTAGACTAAGTGCCAAAAGACAGAAATAATAATAAATTGTGATTGTTATGATTGTTGTCTCTGGATAGTAGTTGTTCATATTCAGATCTCCTCTGTTTGTGGTAACTTTCACCATGGCTGGCAGACCTCAGTTTCAAAAGTTCATTTTCCTGTTTTTTTGTCTGAATTTACAAATGACATCAACCAACCAAATTCCTGCTCCCTGATTTGAACAACAGCCATGCAGGAAGACTCCTTCTCCTAGGAATGGTGTTTTTAAAACAGATGCTTATGCTGAGGGCTTGTCAGTCAGCCTTACCTCTCTGTGAAACAGCTATTTGAATGTCAAACTTTATCTGTGAAGAGCTAGATCTGAGTCAAGTAGCACCTTAGAGACCAAGAAGGTTTGGGGGATATTTCACCAGTCACACGCCTTTCATGGTTTACATGTTGTAGACCAGACAGAAAGTGTACTGCAGTGGTTAGAACGTCAGACTACAGTCTGGGAGATCCAAGTTCAGTTCCCTGCTCTGCCGTGGAAGCTCACTGGATGACCTTGGGCCAGTCACTCTCTCTCGCTCAGCCTAACCTACTGTCACACCCCTCTGTATGGGCCTTCAGCGCCCCTCCCATCGCCACTGCAATACTAGGGGTGTCCGGAGTAGAGGAACCACAAAGCCCATGGCTATGTGGTCGAATGGAACCCCTATTATGGGCAGAGGGGACAGCGGGGCCCTGGGGGCTCCACTCGGATTCATGTACTGGCATATGACACAAGACCGGCAGTACCCCCGTACATTCCACGCTACTGAAGGCCAAAAAAACTGAGCAAGGACCCGTGTTATGGTGCTCTTGAAACCCTGGTGCCCTGCCCACCAGTGATCATGGGAACTAGGTATGACCTCTTCTCAGTACTGAGGTCACAATAACTCGTCTACTGGCCCCACTCACCTTTTTTTCCTCCTATACCAGGCCCTATCTACCCTCATTATCTGGGGAAGTCTCTGGCTTCTTCAGAAATTCCTCATCACCCTTTCACTCACCACTACCTGCTCCCAGAGCTTGGCCAGCTCCTCATCCTCTTCCTGTACTGCGATAAACTGTGGGTCCACCTCCCATCATTGTGGCAGCTCTTGGGGGTCTGGGGGCTCGGCTGCTGGACCTTCTTTGGGGTCAGCCAGCCCCTCATCCTGAGTCACCTCTTGGTGCTCATCCTCTTTTTCCTGTACTTCTGCTGGGGCCGCTCGAAAGCCTCCAGGAAGGCCTCAGTCTTGTCCTCTGGGCCCAGCTTGGTCAGTGGAGGCCACGGTCCCATGGTCAGTGGCAATCCACTGCCTCCATCCCCCGGGGCTTGCCTGGTTGTGAGAAGAGCTTGCTGCAAGTCGCACATCATCGCCACATGTACCTGTTGTTGTTGTGCCATATCATGTAGGAGCTGCACTTGATGCTCAGCCATTGGCCAAATTGGGTCAGATCCATTGTGGTACTCCTGGACAGGCTCTATGGCTCCCTGGCCATACCTACTGCCACTCCTTCCATCTCCAGAGGCAATAAGGTAAACATGGGAGGGTGCAGCCATGCCCGACTGCTCGTCCACCCTGCTGGTGGAGGTATCTGAGGGCTAGGTAGTCTTGCCAGACTGCTACTGCCCGCATTCTCCACCACATTGTCATGCCCCTCTGTACGGGCCTTCAGCGCCCCTCACATCACCACTGCGATACTGGGGGTCCCGAGCCCTCATCACCTCTCCTATTCTTTTTCTGCCGTATGTCCACTGAGTCAGGGCCTTCCTGGGTCCCTGAAGGTGGAAGGGTTTACCAAGAAGGTGGAGGGGAAGCCTCAGATGTGGGGGTCACTGAGGAGGGCTCTTGTCACGCTTGCCTCTCACCCCATTGGTCCTCTGGACACTTTCTCTCTCAGTCTCCTCCCTGGACCTTTCAGCAGCCTCCTCCCTGGCTGCCTTCACCTTCCTTTTATATTCTTCCCCCTCCCAGTGCCACCCATTTTCACCGCCCCTGCCCCCTTCAAGAGTGCTGATGCTGAGTCAGCTGCAACTGGCCCGGCCCCTTCCTTGTTGTCTGCACCTGGTCTCTGCCCTCATGCCCCAGCAGCCACCAGGGTGTTTGAGCTGGCACTCGACTCATGACTGTGCCTCGGCTCCCATGGCTGTCAATCCCTCCCAAGCTCCCCGGCCTCTTCTTTGGAGCGGGGGTGGGTGAGACATGGTCGCAACCAAGCCACCCTGGTGCCCCTCCACCACATTGGTGGTCTCCCCATTCATCCTGCTAACTACGCTGCCAGCTCTCTGCATTATCCCCGGCCACTTCCTCGTCCTCTCTGGCTGCCTTCTCAGTGGAAGGCCAGGGTCTGTGGGCTTCCCAGGTGAGGGCTGTGGGGGGCTCTTTGGACATCTCTGTTGTTCCCCCCTGGGCAGCCCGGGTCTGTGGCAGTCCTCGGGTGTGTGCCTCCAATGTCCTAGCAGTTGTGCTGCTCAGGAGGTCACAGTTGGGACCGGGACACCTACTTCACAGGGTTGTTATGAGGATAAAGTGGAGGGGAGGATAATGATTTTGCAAGCTGCTTTGGGTCTCCATTGGGGAGATAAGTGGGATATAAATAAAATAAACTGCAGTTTAAAAACATCCCACATGACTGTACTTTACTGATCAGAGTAGAGAGAATATGCATCCAGAATCTTGGTCACAGACCTGGACTTCTTATATGGTCTCCTAAGCTGTATTTCCTAAAAGGGCACACTTGACCTTGTAGTGGAGGTTTCGGCATGGCAGGTTACCAAGTAACTGTGGTTTATTCATGCTCACAATTTACTGACTTGGTTGTCATACATTATTTAAAATCAGCTACATTGAAGTGTATGTGCTGCTTTAGTATTTCCCCAGGTGATAGCATTCATCAGTCAACAACATTTATCGTGCTGCCACATGCTCACAACTTACCAGATAATACTATAGTTACCAGGTTGCAGTGCTGTGGTGGCACAGCGGTTAAGAGGCTTAGCTACAGACTGGAAGGTCGGTAGCTCGGCAGCTTGAGACCCTAGTGGCCGCATGATGGAGTCTCTGGTCCCAGGTTCTGCCAACCTAGCAGTTCAAAAGCAAGAAACTGCAAGTAGATAAATAGTTACTGCTTTGGTGGGAAGGTAACAGTGTTCTGTGTACCTTGGCATTTAGTCATGCCAGCCACATGACCACGGAAATGTCTTTGGACAGCGCTGGCTCTTCGGCTTGGGAATGGAGAAGAGAACCGCCCCCTAGAGTCAGATTCAACTGGCTTTCGAGCAAGGGAAACCGTTACCTTTACCAGGCTGCAGTGCAAGAATGTGGAAGTATAATTGAATTAACACAAATAATCATGCTTAGCTTTGGGACTCAGGCAGGGAGGTAAAATGAGCAAATTGGAACACTAGAAGGAGAAGGCAGGAAGCTTCTATTGTGTCTGTTCTGAAAATTAGTTTTATTGTCAGGTGTATTAGGCAGACAGATTGAGGGAAGGGAGACAGCTTTGGGGAAAGCAGAGCAGGAATATATACACTCACAGTATTTGCAATCAGTGCAGTGCAGGAATATATGCACACAGTACTTGCTATTGGGCCTGAATGGTCCATCATCACCAGCCAGAAAAAAATGAATCTAGAGCTACAAACCATGTCTCTTCCCCCATGCTCACCCATAAGTATTTTTTAAAACATTCTTTTTGCTTTATTGATTTTTTAACATATAGCAAAAGTGACAGATGAGGGACGGGAATAAAACATTAGAATATGCATTTATAGAGATCATCTGTGATTCAATTTCAAACGTTCAAAAAAGTTAACAGCTAAAATTTATTATTATTTATTAATTAAAGGTATTTATATGCCACTTTTTCTCCTGGCTCAAGGCAGGTTTTTCCCCCCCCAGTGTTCAAGGATGCTGCTTACAATTTGATCTGACTGGGAATGGGGGTCAAGTACTTTTATCCAATAATAATTCCTAGCATTAAAGTAGCACTTTAGTTGGGTTACATTATTGCCTGTAAAACTAGATACAGCATTATAAGGCATCAGCTCTATAATCAGTCATCACAAAAAAGTGCCATATGTCTAGGAATACAGAAATAGACAGGGACCAGGTATGATGTGGCAATATAAATGGGAAAATATTCAGATTAAAGTACACTCAGATGTACTCTGCAGTAATAATTAAATGGCCTCCATGGCAGAGAACAGCAATTAATTGGACAACTTTAGAACAGATCTTGTAGGATGCCAAGGCAAATAAAGATACTTTATGAGTAACATATGTTTCCAGATTATGGAGCAAAAGACACATCTTGGCAACATCACTCAATCTGGAGTTACTATCAATGATATTTTTCAAAAACCTGGTTCTAGGAATATTATATAAGATATGATAAAATGTATAATATTTTCAGTTTTTCAATGGCTAGACATACAAAATGTTCCTGTGCTGATTTTTATAGGGCTCCAAGCTGGCAGCAACATGCTTTGGAACCTAATTCTTGTAAACATTTTCACATAGGCAAAACATTAATAGTGATTTCAGTTGGACTACCCCTGCAGATGCATTTGTTGGGCTTGATCACTCTTAATTATAACCTTAATGTTACAAAAGGGGCTTAGGCTGAGAAAACAGTGACCCAAGTCTATCCAGTGAGATCCTGTCAAGCAAGATATGAATAGGATACATTCTGGGTCATACATCCACCTTTTCTACCTTCTTTAAATCAGTACATAGGGACCCAACAGCAGGTTTCCTTGGCTTGGTAAAATGTGAGGGTGGCAACAGTCATCAAAAGGATATATACTTCATTAGTAGTGCTCAAACATCCCACCTATATTGATTCAGAACATAGTATACTATTGGCACTAAATAACAGGAAAACATGGTGCCATCTTGAAGATCTTACCATCTAAACTTTAAAGAAGAAATAAATTAAGAATAAATTCATTCTTATAGTCTGTCCTCACTTTAAAACTACCATCATAGATTTTTTCCTTTCCCTTTCCACCTTCTATGGATGAAGTTTTTTCCATTCCCCACCACTAGCAAGTCAATTTTGCTGATTTCCCTCCAAGTTGTTGATCTTCAATCACCTCCCCTGAGGCTCTATTTTAATATTGTTCCATAGAGTTCAGAGAAATAACACTCCATGTTACACTATTCACCTGGTCTTACAGGAGAGCATGAAATATAAAAATGTGTCCACATCTTCTGCAACGTGATGTTTGAAGTTGCAAGCCAAAAAGAAATGCAAATAAAGCAATTTTTTGCAAAAGTCTGAGGAAAGTAAGTTTGGCTACATATAAACCACACTGTGGTTCTGCAATTCATTATTGGCTAGTTGAATAGTAGCATAAATGAGCTTTTAAAAAATGTACACTATCACATTAGCCAATATAAAATGGAATACTGCATTGTTCAGCAAGTTTACACTGAGAAATGGTTCTTGTTAGACACCCCCCAAATGGTAAAAACTAGTGATCAGTTTTTACATTAAAATCACAAGTGTAACTTTGAGAATCAAGAGCCCTATGATCAGTATAAATCAAGTTTCTAGGTCAAAGACATGATGAATAAAGCCTGTAGTTTCACCATCAACTGAATCAATTGAATAAATTGCCACAGGAGACAATGGTGTCTTTAGTCTGATTTCTGGATAGTGGAGATCAATTGCAAAATGAAAAAGGCTCATGGAGTTCTGCAAATATCCTTGCACCTGGATCATCTCAGCTACTGCCTCTGTCAGAATGATGTTTATCTGGCAGCTTGCAAGACAATGTACTTCCACCTGAAACAGGATGGAGAAACTTGCAGAAGTGCAGCCGGATAAACTATCGTATCATATAATCAGCTACAGCATAATGTGAAGGCTGTATGCTAGCACCAATGCAAAGACATGAGTTGGAGGTAGACTCATTATCCTATACATTGAAGCTGTGGCATAGCAGTTTACATGATTGGGTTGGGGGATTCAGATGGTTGCTGGTGGATATAAATGGGTGGATGCAGAGAAGGGTCTGAAGCAATGCTCCCTCTAAGTTGTGGAATCTTATGCACAAAAATTCTACTTAGTGAGCTAGTGGCATTAAAGTTGTGAGCAAGCGATTTGGCTACTGCATAAATTAGTTTGCTCTGGAGCCATCCTTCCTGAGCTAGGACAAAAATGTGTGAGCTGGAGGCTAAAAAACTGAGCTGGCTCAGACTAACTCAGCTTAGAGGGAATGCTGGACTCTGAAGCAAAGGTTCTGGAAAGGGCAGGGGGAAATGGTAATATGAAAGAGAAGGACTGGAGTTCATTTCATTTTATATGTTAACAAGTTAATATTTACCAACTGTCCTCCTTCAACATGATGCTGTGTTGCACTCTCACAGTCTCCAAATTTCTCTGCAAGTGTCATGCAAGGCTCCTCTTCAAACCATGACTTTTGCCTTGTATCGCTGGGGTAATTGGGAATAAGCCGGAAGCATATCTGTGCTTCCTTTCATTGCCTGCAGTGCTCCTTTTGAACTACATGTTCAAGTACTTCGTATTCATTTTCCCCTCACAAACATACAAGCTGAAATCCCAGATCAGTTCTGAAGCCTCAGGATTAGAAGCCAAAACTGAGCTGGCATTTCAGGGCTCGCATGGTTTTGAGCCATTTTTATTTTTAACAGCTTCAAATGAAAAAGCCCCAGATACATAAACCCCTAACAAATTCTGTGTTTTATCTTGACATTAGGCATAACTGAGACAGATCAGGCTTAACCTGTCAATAATTCCCATTTTACAAAGTCAGAATCAATGTTATGATGGAAGCATACATATAGAGCACATTCCTGCCTCCTTATATTCACATACAAAGCAGATCGTGCTGGATTCAAATTGATAGTTCTCATGAGGGAATTGGTTTAAACACACAAACAACCAAAAAAGATAGTGGCTAATGCAGCCCAAAGAAGAAAAGTCTTTACCTTGGAGAATCTGACCTCTAAAAATCATCCAAATGAATTTATAAATCCAAATATTTCTTTCAAGGGCAATTTTAAGCCAGAGTGGTTGAAATAATTAATGACTTTAAGAAACTTCTAGGAGATATTTAAATCCTGAATCACCATTATAAGTGTAATATATTTTAAATGTTGAGCTTCAAGAAGAGTTCTGCGAGATTTCAGAGCCAGCTCACTACTTTACAGTTTCTGCTTGGTCTCAATGAATGTGATAGAAAGTGTCTCTATCTAGATTTTTTCCCTAATGGAGTGACATGTCTGCCTTTTCTAAAAATCCCATTTCACTCCCTACTCTGTATAGGAATGGGAGACAGCTTTGCCCTGGCCTCCCTTATAAAGAATGAACAGTGAGAAAAAGAATGTAGTGGGTCTTTGGGTACCTTGTGGATAAGAGATGGAGAGTGCCTTATTTAAGGTAACCCAATCTTTCAGAGTCAGGCATTTTGTCTGCCATCTTCACTTTCTCCTACTCTAACTTTGGGCAGTATGGGACTAGCAGGTTGCTCTTGGAAGCTAAATAGGAGTTTGGGAGTGGTTCCATGATATTGGTTAATATCCCCCCCCCCCGTTGCTTGTTTCATAATGCCATGCCTGGGATGGGTTTAGTTAAATAAGCCTAGTCATAGGACTCAACAGGATCGCCAGTTGCTTGGAAAAATACACTGGCTACAAGCTGTAGTGTTTTCATACAGGGGAGCATGGGAGCTGGTCTTTGTCTTATGTATCCTCTCCCTACAATGTATAAATCCTTGAGTATGAAGCAAGACCTATGCATGCAAATCTATGATCATCCCTCTGCCCTGGAAGAGAGACTAATGCAGTTTCTCCCTCTGCTACTACCACAAAGGTATGGAGAGTCATTCTGTTACTAGTCTATCCAAATGCTGCAGGAGCAGCCCAGAATGAAGCCCAGGGGAAAAGACCAACCTGTCTCTCCAGTTACACAAGATCCCCTTATGTGACAGTTTTCCACATTTGCTATGTACTGCAAATTTTGTTTTGTTTCTATTCTGCCTTTCTACCTGATCTAGACTCAAAGCAGATTTACCCATCCTTCTCTCCTCATCCACCTTATTCTCACCACAACCACCTTCTTTGGTGGTTTTCAAACAGAGGCTAGATGGCCTTCTGACAGCAATGCTTCTTCTGTAAACTTAGGCAGATCATGGGGGGGGGGGCAGGAAGGGTTGCATCAGTGCTTAGTTCTTGTGCCCATTTTTTACATGCCCAGGAAATGTTGATCATCACTTTGGGATCAGAAAGCAACTTTTCTCCAGGCCAGTTTGGCTGGAGATCCTAGAGGTTTGTTTTATTAGCCATTTTCTGGGCATGAAACAGGGGTCACTGTGGGTTTGGGGGGAGGTATTTGTAAATTTCCTGCATTGTGCAGGGGGTTGGACTAGATGACCCAGGAGACCCCTTCCAACTCTATGCTGCTATGAGGTTGGTTAGGCTAAGAGGATGTGATGGTGCCAAGGTCACCTGGCAAGCAACCATGGCAGAGTGGAGATTTGAACCCAGCCACCCCACATCCTAGTCCAACATTCTAACCGATATGTCATGCCAGTCCTTCTTTATGGAGCCTGGGTGATTGGAACAATTTACTGGATATATTTGTTCATTCATTGCATTGCTCTAGCACTTAATCTGGCAACCACATTACATATTCAAGCACTTGGGGGGCCCTGACTTTTTGCAATTTGCCATGTTCTGTTACAAACAATCTCTTTCTTCACTCTTTTCAGTACTACTCTGATGGTTTGTTGCAGATGCCTGCAAAGTTTACTTTCTAGAGGGATCTGAGATTTTTCTCCACTAACGGTCAATATGTGACTTCGCAAATCATTAATTACTTTCACACTGGTGACTATAATTTGAAAATTCTTTCTGACACTCTTATAGTTTGGTGTAGTGGTTAAGTGTGCACACTCTAATCTGGGAGAACTGGGTTTGATTCCCCACTTCTCCACTTGCACCTGCTGATGTGACCTTGGGTCACTCACAAGCTCTGGCACAGCTGTCCTTGAAAAAGAGCAGTCTCTGCCAGAATTCTCTCAGCCCCACCTACCTCACAGGCAGTGTTCCCTCTAAGCTGAGTTAGTGTGAGCTAGCTCACAGTTTTTTAGCCTCCGGCTCACACATTTTTGTCTTTGCACAGGAAGGAGGGCTCCAGAGCAGACTGATCTATGCAGCAGCCAGATCACTCACTCACCACTTTAATGCTAGTTGCTCACAAAGTAGAATTTTTGCTCACAAGAACCCACAGTTTAGAGGGAGCATTGCTCACAGGGTGTCTGTTGTGGGGAGGGGGAGGGAAAGGAGTTTGTAAGCTGCTCTGAGACTCCCTTGGGTAGTGAAGGGTGGGGTATAAATCCAATCTCTTCTTCTTCTTCTTCTTCTTCATATGCCGATCATATGTGTCTATAATAGTAATCAAAGCTGTTTTAAAAGACAAGTTGGCTTTAGTTCATAAATAAATATTACCAGTTACAATAAATAATATCTGAACAGCTGGAATATGTAGTATAAATAATCTATTACAATTAATGTACATATACATGTGTGTGCATTTGTCCATATGAGAGGAAAAAAACTTTTGACAACCTTTCCTTAAGGTTTTTTGCTTTGGAGAAGCCACTGGAATTTAGAAACTGTTCCATTATTATATATTTCAGAGGCCTGTAATCTTGGCCCGACTTCCACAAGCTGTTGCAAAATACAGTATCCGAAAGAGCAATACCCGCCTAGAATATTGCCACATTGACTTATAGAATTGTGCCCTTGAGAAAAAGACTCAGAGAAAAACGGAGAGCCAGGTGGTGACAAAAATGAAATAGAACTGTCATCTAGCGGTTCTTCATAGTCCATCAAGTAAACTATTAAAGATATAAGAAGAGGCACAGTGTGCTTGGGCAAAGGTTGTTAAACCACTACTCCAAGGGCAAGTCACAGCACATTGCTAAAGATTGTTAGTAAAAGATAAACCAGTTTTCACTATGAAACCTGACACTGCCAGTTTTCAGCCTCACCTTTAATGCTGTATGCTTGCAAACAGGGATCCAGCTGGATAAAGTAATAAAGTAAGGCCTTTCAAAGAGAAATTGTACTTCAGGTTCAGGGCATTTTGTATTAAAGAAGCTTAGCACTCTCATCATATTGTTGGGTCACTTTCCCCCCTAGAACTGATATATTACAGCCTTATTCTGGGCTAAATTAAAGCTTGATTTTATTTATACATAAAAATATATAACTCTTGCCATGCCAAGAAAGTTGGGCAGGTAAATTAGAAAATAAATAATATATCCCATTAAAATATGTTCCAATATAGTTAAACAGTTCTGACCATAACAGATCCATAACCCAATCCAATCCTACTGACAACTGAAGCCACACAGAATTAAATGTCTTCCTTTCCAAAGATGCTCAGGGTCATGGAAGGCCAGGATGTGGACAGCCCGAGGGATCAGAATTAAAATTCATGGTGCAATCCAAGGGTCGAAAATAGGCAAGAAATTACTACTAGGCAGCAGTCAGGAAGTGTACGTCTGAAGTATATATTAATCCGGGAGATCAAGCCAGATATGATGCAGGACGGCAACATGAATATCCAGAGAAGAAAATAGGAAACAAACAAACTGGAACTAGGAAGCTACAAGAGAAGAGAAGAGAAGAGAAGAGAAGAGAAGAGAAGAGAAGAGAAGAGAAGAGAAGAGAAGAGAAGAGAAGAGAAGAGAAGAGAAGAGAAGAGAAGAGAAGAGAAGAGAAGAGAAGAGAAGAGAAGAGAAGAGAAGAGAAGAGAAGGGAAGGGAAGGGAAGGGAAGGGAAGAGATTGGGTTTCTACCCCACCCTTCACTACCCAAAGGAGTCTGAGTGGCTTACAAACTCCTTTCCCTTCCCCTCCCCACAAGAGACACCCTGCTGCTCTTTTCAAGAACACCTCTGACAGAACTATGGCTTGCCCAAGGTCATCCAGCAGCTGCGAGTGGAGGAGTGGGGAATCAAACCTGGTTCTCCCAGATTAGAGTCTGTGCACTTAACCACAGCACCAAACGAAAAGAGATGGGGACGTCTTCAGAAGAGAGACTCCTCTTCAGAACAGAGGCTAGCAGAATTTACACTAAAGAAAATTAGTTCCGGTCAGGAACGCTGGAATCCTGATGAGCAAAGGAAAATTAAATAGGGACTGTTTATTTTAGACCTGCTCCTAAGATACTCAGGCTTAACCCCGGGGATGTTCCGAATAGGACAACGCTTCACGCTTATTGTGTACTCGGAAAAACCCTTCTCTGTGCACTTCCACATTAAACTATTTGCTTGGTATTTTATCTGTTTCCTCTGTGCTTCAAGAAGTGATTTCAAAAGTTGATTCCTCCCCCCCCCCCCCCATTTTTTCTATGTTTTCAAGCCAGACTTTTCGTTCCATATTAGACTAGATCACTTTTCTTCCATGTCAGTGTTTTCTTCACTGCTGAGGCCACAACACTCCACCCATTCCACCCCCGTCAACTTACCAGGATACTTTTGGCTTCTGGGCAAATCTATTATCCTTCCTCCAGTTCTCTGCCTTTATGATTGACATTCCCTCCTCCCCGACTTGACACCTGCACCGTCCCACAGTCTGCCCCAACCTATACAAACTGCTTTCCAAACACAAATGTTGGTTTAAATAATACAACCATCTGTTCAGGTAGTATTTTGCAAATTTAGAGAGCTCTGGGAGAAAATTTGAGGAATAATAAACACTACCAGAAGAGAGAAGGGAAACTGCTCAGGAAACATGGGGAAACTGCTCAGGAGAGTGGCCAGTAAAAGGGATTGTGCTATGTGAGTATGACTTCAGGGGGGGAAGCAAATTGCACAGATGCTGCTAAAAATGATCTGAATGCATTTTTCTTGGAAACATTGGTGCAAAGGTGGTCTGAGAAAACAGAGAAAAGCTGGCTTCAGACCAGCACAGCAATGACATGCACACAATTCTGTATGAAAATTGGGGGGGACCCACTTATTTGAGAAGCCAAGTTGGAGCAATAAGCTTGGGTGGAAATGCCCTTTATGCGTCTTTCTGCAGAAAATAGTATTAAGAAGATACTTTCCAATAATGGCAAGACATGGAAAAGGACAAAATTGTTCAGGTACATTGAGCTCAAGTTGTTTGGAACTTTATAAGTCAAATTTAATTCCTTGA
Source organism: Gekko japonicus (assembly GCF_001447785.1). Taxonomy (NCBI): domain Eukaryota; kingdom Metazoa; phylum Chordata; class Lepidosauria; order Squamata; family Gekkonidae; genus Gekko; species Gekko japonicus. The sequence goes on from NW_015167059.1 coordinate 670,295, forward strand.
GTTATTCCTGGAAAAGTATTTGCAGACAGAACATGTCCTACTGAAATCTTACCCCATGAGATACTAGGTCACCCCGCTCAGCCTTAATAGAATTTAGAGATATATTTCTCACAATGCAAAATGAAAAAAGTTTCTGCAATTGAAAACACTATATAACACAATGTACCTGATTTCACAGATGTCTTGATGAAAATACTGGTTTGCACAACAAACTGAGATGGTAGAAGTATGTCTAGCAAAATTGTGCCCAGGACCACTCTCCATCCATGGACTCACATAATATTGGTTCCAAGGAATGTGGTCATCAATCCATTCTTCTACTCTTAACCTGTAACCCTGCAATTTTATTGTATTTGTTTCACTACTTTGTTGTAGTGGTTTGTTGTAGTGGTTAAGAGTGGTGGACTCAAATCTGGAAAACAGGGTTGGATTCCCCAGTCCTTCACATGCAGCCAGCTGGATGACCTTGGGTCAGTAACAGTTCTCTCAGAGCTGTTCTCTCACAAGCAGTTCTCAAAAGAGCTCTCTCAGCCCCACTTACCTCACAGGGTGTCTGTTGTGGGGAGGGGAAGGGAAAGGGTATTGTAAGCCACTCTGAGACTCCTTTGAGTAGTGATGGTTAGGATATAAATCCAATCTCCTCCTCCTCGCAGTATCTGTGTTTTTCTCATCTTGTCTGCCACATTCAGGCAATGAAATAGTTGTTGTTTTTTTGTTTTGAACTTTATTAGTGCTAGTCCAAAGCATCAGTTCTCACTGTGTGGTTTATAAGGAGACAATTTGAATGTGAGAGGATGGACTGCCTAGAGCCTATAACTGCTTATGTCTTATTGTGAGAGAGCTTGCACAAACTGCTTCCTGGGATCTGCTGCTTAATAGCAGTGGATTTGCTTAATAGCAGTGTGAGGAGAGATGAGTAGTAGTGTTAGTATTATGCTATACATAAGGAACCGACAACACTCAACGGTATATATACACATACAAATTCAGTTGTTAAGTTCGACTCATACTTGTACAAAACTTTCTGTAATGAAAAACAATAACAATCTCTGTCAGAGCAGGCCAAACTATAGAACAAGGGAGAGTTAAAAAATGTCCAGTGAAAAGGCGTTTTGTTAGCACTCTTACTTTGGATCTTCTCCTACTAAAAACATTAAGCTGCATACCTGCTTTATAAAACCTTCTAGTGGCTTCCAATTAGAATGAACTGACTAATTAATAGGAAACAGAGAGTGAGTATAAATGGGCAATTTTCACAGTGGAGGGTGGGAAGCAGTGGGGTACCGCAGGGATCAGTACTCGGTCTGATGCTTTTTAACTTGTTCATTAATGATTTGGAGTTGGGAGTAAGCAGTGAAGTGGCTAAATTTGTGGATGACACAGAATTGTTCAGGGCGGTGAAAACCGGGGGGGGATTGTGAGGCACTCCAAAGGGATCTGTTGAAGATGGGAAAGTGGGTGTCAATGTGGCAACTGGGGTTCAACGTGGCCAAGTGCAAAATGATGCACATTGGGACCAAAAATCCTAACTATAAATACACGTTGATGGGGGCAGAGACTGACCAAGAGAGAGATCTTGGACTCATAGTAGATAACTCAATGAAAATGTCTAGACAGTGTGCAACTGCAACAAAAAAGGCCAATGCTATGCTGGGGATTATTGGGAAGGGAAATGAAAACAAATCAGCCAGTATCATAATGCCCCCGTTTAAATCGATGGTGCAACCTCAGTTGGAATACTGTGTGCAATTCTGGTCACCACATCTCAGAAAAGATATTATAGCATTGGAAAAAGTACAGAAAAGGGCAACTAGAATGATCAAAGGGTTGGAACCTTTCCCTATGAAGAAAGGTTAAAGCACATGGGGCTCTTCAGCTTGGAGAAACGATGGCTGAGGGGTGACATGATACAGGTTTACAAGATTATGCATGGGATAAAGCAGGTAGAAAAAGAAGTACTTTTCTCCCTTTCTCAGAATACAAGAACTCATGGGCACTCAATGAAATTGCTGAGTGGGTTAGAACAGATAAAAGGAAGTACTTCTTCACCCAAAGAGTGATTAACACATGGAATTCACTGCCACAGGAGGTGGTCGTGGCTACAAGCATGGACGGCTTCAAGAGGAAATTGGATAAACATATGGAGCAGAGGTCCATCAGTGGCTATTAACCACAAGGTATAGATAGGAACTCTCTGTTGGGGGAAAGAGATGCACTGTATTCATGGTGCGTGGGGGAGGAAACAGTGGGAGGGCTTCTAGTGTCCTGGCCCCACTGGTGGACCTCCTGATGGCACCTGGTATTTTTGGCCACTCTCTGACAGAGTGCTGGACTGGATGGGCCATTGGCCTGATCCAACATTGGCTTCTCTTGTGTTGTTATGAGAGGTTCTCAAAATTTGCTTTGTACCTGAGAGTCTTTAATTGGCAATTCGGGGGATTCAGCCAGGGATTCACTCAATGCAAAAAATATTGTCTAGTGCTGAACCACAGCTCCTTCACTTGCTTTGATGTGGCATACCTACTGTTCACATGTAAATAAAAAGAATGTTTGTATGCACCTGCTCATTTGAGCTTCATCTTACAACTGCTCTTTTAATGCTAGCATAATTGCACACTGAAATCAAGCTAAGGGAGGTATTAATTAAACAGGCAAGAAAGAAATGTTTACCCTGTTCTGGAGTGTCAACAGCATGACCACATCTCTTGGTCTGATCGAAGGCTGCAGAGCTAACTACATTATCTGGAAGGACAGTTATACTCTCTCATATGACAATGACTCGCTGTATGTAGTCACTGTCTTCTGGGGGAAAGGAAAAAAACAGCAATTACCGTGCAGTACTCGAATCTGCCTGCCAACAGCAGAACAGTGATTTGTGAGACACATCAAGAGCTTCTGGCAAGATCAATCTACCAAGATCCCTCTGATAGAGGAATAATGAGTTGACAAAGACCAATGTTCAGTTGGGTCCAAGCCCAATAAGATTACTGTACAGCATCATCAATATTGTCTGTGTTTGGAACTGACACAATCAGAATGGAATCAATTGCATTTTCCACAGCACTGTCACACATGATTTTTAACTTTGGCTCACAGCAGTGTGGAGGAGCTTGCAGATGTTGGCAGATTTTTTTTGCTAACTTATAGAATGTCATTATTAAGTAGAAGCTGCACAGTATGGTAATTTGCAGTTCTGCTGCACTCCCTTGTATGGTCTCTCGTTTGGAGGAGGGAGGTGGAGGAGAAGATACAGTAGCCGGAGGGATTTGTCTGTTATCACCCTCATCTTGCTGTGATGGTTGAAAGTACCACATGATATACAAAGGTAGAGCTAGCTTTTTTTAAGAATAGGTTTAATTTGGACTGCATGTGTGAGCAATATGTATACATGGGAAAATCATTTTGCTCTGGGGGGGAAAACAAGCAACAATAAAGAAGGCAAGTACTTTTACTGAAAAGCTCAAAAGTTGTGTAGATGACCTAACATGCACAACAGCAATTCAAGAGTTAGGAAAATCTAAAAAATTGGTTTATTTAAATAATTATTTCTTCCTCCTATCTGACAACCTGGCATCAGCTGTAAAAGCTGATCAGTGATATATTCTCTACAATCTATTCTTGTACAGGTCCTCCCTTCTATAACTTGTGGAGAAGCTTTATCTGTTATGTTATTCACTGATAAATAACAATATGGCAAACTAGGAATAAGGTCCGTTATGGAAATAAATACAACGAGCTCTAGAAAGAGGCTCTGGGAGAGTGCCAAGGCCTTGGGCACTCAGCATCAATGTGCTGTGGCGACCTCAGCAGGGTATAATGACACAAAGTCCACCATTTTCTCCAGAGGAACTGATTTCTGCTACCTGAAGAGCAGATCTCCAGTCCTCACCTGGAGATTGGCAACAATTGTTACCCAGGAAGAAATGGCTTGTTTGGAGGGTGGATTCTATGGCATTGTACCTGCCTGAGGTCCCACCCCTCCTCAAACCTCACCCTCTCCAGGCTCCACCCCTCAAATCTCCATGAATTTCCCAACCTGGAGTTGGCAACCCTATCCCCTTCCCAGCCAAGCAGCAACCTGCCATTATCTGCCCCTCTCTCTTCAGCTTTCCATTTTCCCAC